>NC_085845.1:99349151-99626651 GCF_035594765.1 Anolis carolinensis | reverse complement strand
GAATTCCAGACAGGAAACAATCAGGGCCAGCTAACACCTCCCAACAAAAAATTCACTCAGGGAGGAAACAGCCAGGCTTTAAAGCTGCAAGGCCATTACATCCTAATCATTTTTCCTAATTGCAGCATTCATACTTGCCTCCAACAAACAAAAAAAACCAATCAGAAATATTGTATATTCACAACCTTTAGGAAATAATATCCCCTGATGGCGCAGCGTGTTAAAGCGCTCAGCTGCTGAACTTCTGGACTGAAAGGCCACAGGCTTGAACTGGGGGAGCGGAGAGAGCCCCCACTGTTAGCTCCAGCTTCTGCCAACCCAGAAGTTCAAAAACATGCAAATGTGAGTGCATCAATAGGTACTGCTCCGGCGGGAAGGTAACGCCGCTCCATGTAGTCATCCCACATGACCTTGGAGGAGTCTACGGACAACGCCGGCTCTTCGGCTTAGAAATGGAGATGAGCACCAACCTCTAGAGTAAGACACGACTGGACTTAATGTCTGGGGAAAACCTTGACCCTTGACCTTAACTACCACCAATTCCTCAATACTTTATTTCCCATACCACCATACTTCGCCACAGCAACGCGTGGCCGGGCACAGCTAGTGCAATATAAAATCAACAACAATCAATAATAAGCAATTAGTAAAACATAAATACAGTAGAGTCTCACTTATCCAAGGTAAATGGGCCGGCAGAAGCTTGGATAAGCGAATATCTTGGATAATAAGGAGGGATTAAGGAAAAGCCTATTAAACATCAAATTAGGTTATGATTTTACAAATTAAGCGCCAAAACATCATGTTATACAACAAATTTGACAGAAAAAGTAGTTCAATACGCAGTAATGTTATGTTGTAATTACTGTATTTACGAATTTAGCACCAAAATATCACGATATATTGAAAACATTGACTACAAAAATGGCTTGGATTATCCAGAGGCTTGGATAAGTGAGACTCTACTGTAGAATCCTACAGTTGGAAGAGACCTCGTGGGCCATCCAGTCCAACCCCATTCTGCCAAGAAGCAGGAAAATCGCATTCAAAGCACCCCCGACAGATGGCCATCCAGCCTCTGCTTAAAGGCCTCCAAAGAAGGAGCCTCCACCACACTCTGCGGCAGAGAGTTCCACTGCTGAACAGCTCTCACAGTGACGAAGTTCTTCCTAATGTCAGGTGGAATCTCCCTTCCTGCAGTTTGAAGCCATTGTTCCGCATCCTAGTCTGCAGGGCAGCAGAAAACAAGCTTGCTCCCTCCTCCCTATGACTTCCCGTCACATATTTATACATGGCTGTCATGTCTCCTCTCAGCCTGCTCTTCTGCTGGCTAAACATGCCCAGCTCTTTAAGCCGCTCCTCATAGGGCTTGTGCTCCAGACCCTTGATCATTTTACTCGCCCTCCTCCTGTTGCCACCCAATGCTTTGAGGCAACAGCGGGAATCAGGCACCATTTCAACTGCAATGACTCAATGCTGCGGAATCCTGGGAGTCGTAGTTTCACCAGGGCCCTGCAAAGAGTGATACTGTCTCGCCAGACTAGTTTCCAGGCGCCCATTGTATTGAGCCACGGGATGGAAATAGATGTCAAACGGGATCCATTCTGGCCTGTGGAGTCAGCCTCAATCAGCGGTCGGCTTCCCAAGGGACTTTCCTCCCAGTTTGAAGGCCTTCTTTGCCCCTCAAGCGCCATTTCGTTCTTCTCAGTCTCAGTTTGGGAAGAGAGCTGCCTCCCGACTTCGGCCCCTTTGAGGCCGATCCTCAAAGAATCTCAGGCCTGAAGTTTCCGTCAGAAAATATCGCAAAGGGATCGTGTTCACAGCAATCTGGAATCTGTTTATGGTGAAGTGTCAATACTGTCTTAACTTTAAACTATTATTATTATTTGAGTCAAGCTCTGAACCTTGCTGCCACAATCGGAAATGTTCCCTATCATTATTTCATTGTTAACAATGGGATCTCCTCTCAGGAGTCACACTTTTGCCTGTTTAAACCTCCTTGGGGTGTTTTTTGTTTTGTCTTTTGTGGTCTTTCAGTTCAGTTTTCTCAGAAACTCGGCTCAAAAGCAAGGTTTAAATCGGCCTTCTTGAACTATGCCTCCTCCAGATTTGTGGGACTATGACTCCCATCACCCAAGAGGACATGCTCGGTAAGGACGATGGGCACTGTAATCTGACACATCAGACGTTATGACACTGTGCATGGAATGGAGGTCAGTGTCTATTGATGGGAAAACTGAATGCCTAATTAGTATGTGATGCATCACGAGGATATCATCAAGACAAACTCCCAGGATATGAATACAGGCAACCTTCAAAGAGTTCTTGGGATTGTGTTTGTTTCTATTTTAGGGTGCTTCCAGACAGCACCAAATCACGGGTTTTACCTCAGGGGCAAAAAACAAAACAAAAAAGGGACCTGAGAAAAGGTCCATATACAGTTCAGTTGGTCCCAGGATTTCTTCTCCAATGTCCAGACTTGCTGCTTTGTCCTGGGTTTTTGAAGCCCAAAAATTGGCCGCCAAGGGATGTCCGCTGGAAATTTAGACTTTTTTTAAAAACTTAAAATGCGCAGATGCGAATATGCAAGTCGTTGTACAAGTTCTGTTCTTGAGTAATACATTTCTGTTCTTCATTGTTTTTATCGTGAAAAGATGCAGGACGTTGACTAGAGGGCGAAAACTTTGTCCTGGCCAGAGAAACTTCACCCTCCACACGTTTAATGAAGTTTCTAGGACTGGAGTTGTTGTATGTTTTCCGGGCTGTATGGCCATGTTCTAGAAGCATTCTCTCCTGACATTTTGCCCACATCTATGGCAGTCATCCTCAGAGGTTTTGAGGTATGGAGAAACTCAGCAAGGAAGATTTATATATATCTGTGGAAAGTCCAGGGTGAGGGAAGAACCTTTGTCAGTTGGAGGCCAGCATGAATGTTGCTGTTAATCACCCTAATTTGCATTGAATGGCTTCATCTACTGGCTACTTTCTGCCTGGGTGCATCCTTTGTTAGCTGCCCCTAGTTCCCATGTCTCAGAGCAGGGGTCCCCAAACTTTTTAAACAGGGAGCTAGTTCACGATCCTTCGGACCATTGGAGGGCTGGACTATAGTTGGCCACCGAGCAATAACAATAATAATAATAATAATAATAATAATAATAATAATAATAATAATAATAAAAAATAACAACAATAATAATAATAAAAAGAGGGTTGGAAGAAACCCTTTGGGCCACTGAGTCCAATCCCTTTCTTCCTTTGTGCACCGAAAGCACCCCTGACAGATGTCCACTCAGCCTCAATGTTAATAATAATAAAAAAGAGGGTTGGAAAAGACCCCTTGGGCCATTGAGTCCAATCCCTTTCTGCCTTTGTGCACCGAAAGCACAAGCAAAGCACCCCTGACAGATGTCCACCCAGTCTCAATGTTAATAATAATATGTTCGACTTGTGATTTTGTGATATGAAATCCAGCATATCTATCTTGTTTGCTGTGTCATAATAAAATAATAATGATGATGGTTGTAAGAGAAGAAGAGACCCCTTGGGTCATTTAGCCCAACCCCCTTCTGCCCTTTTGCCGTGGGGGCCGGATAAATGGCTTCGATGGGCCGCATTCGGCCCCCGGGCCTTAGTTTGGGGACCCCTGTCTCAGAGTGTTGCTTCTTATTTACTGTTCTGATTTTTGAGTTTTTTTTAATACTGGTAGCCAGATTTTGTTCATTTTCATGGTTTCCTCCTTTCTGTTGAAGTTGTCCACATGCTTGTGAATTTCAATGGCTTCTCTGTGTAGTCTGACATGATAGTTTATGGAATAGGATCATGACTTTCCAAGTCAGGAGTACACAATCGAACAGGAACACACACTTTCAAGCCAGGAATAGGACTTTATTATCACTTTTTAGAGGCTGCATGGCCATCTGTGCAGACAGCTTTGGTTGTGTCCTTGTGCCTGGGAACTACAAGGGCAATGTTCCTGGGTTATGCATGTGTGTTCCTCATTGCTTTTATCCTAAAGACACAGGGAAAGTGGATTACAGGGCAAAAACTTTGTCCTGGCAAGATAAACATTGTCATCCACCCAAATGGGCAATTTGGAATTCCCTGAACAGACTGAGAAGCGGAGTGGGCAGATCAAAAGACAACCTGGTAAGATGGCACTACCTGGAGGAATCTTCCACCTTGTGTGACTGTGGAGCTGAACAAACAACTCCTCATATGTGTGCTTGCCCACAATGCCCTACCTCATGCACGGAGGAGGAGTTGTTTAAAGCTACAGACAATGCGATTGCTGTTGTCCACTTTTGGTCCAAAACGACTTAGCTGTTTGTGATTCCTTTATTTTATCACTTTTAAACTTATTTATTATGCAATGCTTTGGACACGAAATAAATAAAACGAAGTTTCTAGGACGCAAGCAAAATTTATGGAATAGGATCACGACTTTCCAAATCAGGACTACACAATCAAACAGGAAGACACACTTTCGTGCCAGGAACAGAACTTTATTATGACTTTTTAGAGGCTGCGTGGCCACCCGTGCAGACAGGTTTGGTAGTGGACTTGCGCCTGGGAACTACAGGGCGATGTTCCTGGGTTATGCATGTCTGTTCCTGATCGCTTTTATCCTAAAGGCATGGGGAAAGTGGATTACAGGGCAAAAACTTTGTCCTGGCAAGAGAAACATCGCCACCCACCCACTGTGGCACACAAAGTTTGGGTCTCATGGCCCCTGAGTCCACCCTTCAGAGCAGAAGAGCAGAAAAGGAAGATGCATGGGGCCACTCTTCCTTGCTTCCATCCTGCTGGGGGCCCCTCCCTTCCAGGAGCATCTCCAGGCTGCGGGTTGTTTTCCTTTGAAAAGGTTCCGTTCTTGCCATGGAGACCGAGGGTTCTGAGAAGCCTCAAGTCAGTTGGCGCTGGCATTGCCTTCCTGAGCACCAAGATGGGCAGAGAGCACTCCAGACAGCTCCCACTGAGGCCAGCCGGGAGCGATGCCTCTGCGCCAGAAGTCCCTCCGCGTGCCCCCCGATGGACGGCCCTGGATTCGTGGTTCAGGGTAAGGACCGCACCCCCCTCCCGCTCCCTTTGGGGCCCCGGGGCCAGCTCTGTTCTGGCACTGAGGGCCCCCTTAATTGCTTCCCTCTGCAGAAGGTCAGGACGAGGCGCTCGCTTCGCCGCGTGAGCCCCGAAAACGTAGCTGTTCCTGTGGATCCTCCAAGGTAAGCCCTGGCCCCCCGTTCCCTTCGGGGTCCCCCCACCCTAAGGGAAGGGAAGGTAAAGGTTTCCCCTGACGTTAGGTCCAGTCATGACCGACTCTGAGGGTTGGTGCTCATCTCCATTTCTCAGCCGAAGAGCCAGCGTTGTCCGTAGACACCTCCAAGGTTATGTGGCCGGCATGACTTCATGGAGTGCCGTTACCTTCCCGCCGGAGCAGTACCTATTGATCTACTCACATTTGCATGTTTTCGAACTGCTAGGTTGGCAGAAGCTGGAGCTAACAGCGGGCGCTCACTCCGCTCCCCGGATTCGAACCTGGGACCTTTCGGTCTGCAAGTTCAGCAGCTCAGTGCTTTAACATACTGAGCCACCGGAGGCTCCATCTTCTATATATATAAAAGAGCGATGGAATCAGGGCACCGGACAAAACAACAAAACTACAGGCTCCCCAACCTCAAAATTTGACAACACAACCCATCATCCACGGCTCTAGGTTGATACAACAAAAAGAAAAGAAAAATGAAGTCCTAATTAGAGGGAAAGGAATAATTGTTTTTATCCAATAGCTGCCAGTTAGAGGGCTAAGCTCCACCCACTTGGTCTCCTAGCAACCCACTCAGCCCAGGGCCTCAGTTTCGCTGTTTAGATTAAATTAGCAATGGTCAGAACATTATAGACTCATCTCTAGTTGCTTGAGAGTTTGTATTAATGCTATGACAGTTGACTCTCATTTAACCGACACCCGAGGGGAAGTGGTTGATGCCGGATAACTGAGAGTTGTCTCTGGTTGCTTGAGAGTTTGTATTAATGCTATGACAGTTGACTCTCATTTAACCAGCACCCGTGGGGAGTGGTCGATGCCAGATAGCTGAGAGTCATCTCTGGTTGCTTGAGAGTTTGTATTAATGCTGACAGTTGACTCTCATTTAACCGGCACCCGTGGGGAGTGGTCGATGCCAGATAACTGAGAGTCGTCTCTGGTTGCTTGAGAGTTTGTATTAATGCTATGACAGTTGACTCTCATTTAACCGGCACCTGTGGGGAGTGGTCGATGCCAGATAACTGAGAGTTGTCTCTGGTTGCTTGAGAGTTTGTATTAATGCTATGACAGTTGACTCTCATTTAACTGACACCCGAGGGGAGTTGTTGATGCCGGATAACTGCGAGTCTTTGGTTGCTTAAGAGTTTGTATTAATGCTATGACAGTTGACTCTCATTTAACCGGCACCCGTGGGGAGTGGTCGATGCCAGACAACAGAGTCGTCTCTGGTTGCTTGAGAGTTTGTATTAATGCTGACAGTCGACTCTCATTTAACCGGCACCCTTGGGGAGTGGTCAATGCCGGATAACTGAGAGTTGTCTCTGGTTGCTTGAGAGTTTGTATTAATGCTATGCCTCATAGTATGCCATCACATGGACTAGACATTAATACTGAAATGCAGCCATTGAAAGCAAAGACCAATGCAGTTCAAACTGAATTATATGGTCAGCATAGACCCATGTAAAGCAGTCCAAGGCCGTTCAAACCGCATTATATAATAATAATAATAATAATAATAATAATAATAATAATAATAATAAGGCAGTGTAGACCCATATAACACAACCCAATGAAATGCAGTGCAAGAGCCAACACGGCCAACTTGGTATAGTAGCGGGGTCTGGAGGTGGTTGAATTTGCTATCCAGGAGTTGTACTTCACCCGTATCCAGAGAGCACTGAAGATAGATCTGGACCAAACTTGGCACACAGACTCAACATGCCCAACTGTGAATATTGGGGAAGTTTTGGGGGAAATGACCCAAAATTTTTGGGAATTTGTAGTCCGCCCACATCCTTCATATTATTACTAAATATCATTGCTATTGATTACAGCAGCCTGGGGGAGGCGCCTTCCACTCAGCCCTGTCTTCTGCTGGTCCTTCTTCAACTCCCTGGACAGGAAGGGAGGGGGTTCAATCAGGGCCACCTAGCACCTCCAAACAAAGGATTCCCCAGGGAGGAGGCAGCCAGGCTTTGAAGCTGCAAGGCCATTACATGCTAATCAAGGTGACTAATAACACCAGGTATACCTGCCACACCGAGACTATTCAGTGTATTCTAGCTCACCAAACTTGGATTACAATAGGAAGAAAACAGCTACACTTTGCAGCTGCAAGGCTATTCACTGCTAATTCACCTGGCCAACAAACAAATCCAAAAAGTCACAGCAACGCAACACGTGCACGTGGCCGGGCACAGCTAGTTGACTACGAAAAGGCAAATTCCTCCCACCTCAAAATCCCCACCTGCCAAAATTTGCATATCCCTGCTCCCTCCCAGGGGCCCCTCCCTCCTCTCACTCCCCAACCAATCACCTCCCACATGCAAATTCCTGCCACCTCAAAATCCCCACCTGCCAAAATTTGCATATCCCTGCTCCCTCCCAGGGGCCCCTCCCTCCTCTCACTCCCCAACCAATCACCTCCCACATGCAAATTCCTGCCACCTCACAATTCCCAACTGCCAAAATTTGCATATCCCTGCTCCCTCCCAGGGGCCCCTCCCTCCTCTCACTCCCCAACCAATCACCTCCCACATGCAAATTCCTGCCACCTCACAATTCCCACCTGCCAAAATTTGCATATCCCTGCTCCCTCCCAGGGGCCCCTCCCTCCTCTCACTCCCCAACCAATCACCTCCCACATGCAAATTCCTGCCACCTCACAATCCCCAACTGCCAAAATTTGCATATCCCTGCTCCCTCCCAGGGGCCCCTCCCTCCTCTCACTCCCCAACCAATCACCTCCCACATGCAAATTCCTGCCACCTCACAATTCCCACCTGCCAAAATTTGCATATCCCTGCTCCCTCCCAGGGGCCCCTCCCTCCTCTCACTCCCCAAGCAATCACCTCCCACATGCAAATTCCTGCCACCTCACAATCCCCAACTGCCAAAATTTGCATATCCCTGCTCCCTCCCAGGGGCCCCTCCCTCCTCTCACTCCCCAACCAATCACCTCCCACATGCAAATTCCTGCCACCTCACAATCCCCAACTGCCAAAATTTGCATATCCCTGCTCCCTCCCAGGGGCCCCTCCCTCCTCTCACTCCCCAACCAATCACCTCCCACATGCAAATTCCTGCCACCTCACAATCCCCAACTGCCAAAATTTGCATATCCCTGCTCCCTCCCAGGGGCCCCTCCCTCCTCTCACTCCCCAACCAATCACCTCCCACATGCAAATTCCTGCCACCTCACAATTCCCACCTGCCAAAATTTGCATATCCCTGCTCCCTCCCAGGGGCCCCTCCCTCCTCTCACTCCCCAACCAATCACCTCCCACATGCAAATTCCTGCCACCTCACAATCCCCAACTGCCAAAATTTGCATATCCCTGCTCCCTCCCAGGGGCCCCTTCCTCCTCTCACTCCCCAACCAATCACCTCCCACATGCAAATTCCTGCCACCTCACAATCCCCACCTGCCAAAATTTGCATATCCCTGCTCCCTCCCAGGGGCCCCTCCCTCCTCTCACTCCCCAGCCAATCACCTCCCACATGCAAATTCCCCCCTACCTCACAATACTCACCTGTCAAAATTAAAGCACTGAGCTGCTGAAGTTGCATACTGAAAGGTCCCAGGTTCAAATCCGGTGGGAAGGTAACAGCGTTCCATGCAGTCATGCCGGCCACATGACCTTGGAGGTGTCTACAGACAACGCCAGCTCTTCAGCTTAGAAATGGAGATGAGCACCAACCCCAGAGTCAGACATGACTGGACTTAACGTCAGGGGAAACCTTTACCTTTACCTAGTCAATGTTTATGTAGTCAATGTTTTCAATACATTGCAATGTTTTGGTGCTAAATTCGTAAATACAGTAATTACTACATAATGTTACCGTGTATTGAACTGCTTTTTCTGTCGATTTGTTGTAAAACATGATGTTTTGGTGCTTAATTTGTAAAATCATAACGTAATTTGACGTTTAAAAGGCTTTTCCTTAATCTCTCCTTATTATCCAACATTTTTGCTTATCCAACCTTCTGCCAGCCCATTTATGTTGGATAAGTGATATAAGGAATGCAATTTTACCACACCATTGCATATAATGTGACATGAGCATCCACAGATTTTGGAATCCATGGAGAGAGCTGTAACCAGTCAACAGTTGATACTGAGGGGGGCTCACTGGATATCAATAAAGCTGTACGTTGGTATTAATAATATATACAGGGAGAGGACAGGAATAAACAGTTTTGTGTGTTGGCAGCATCATACAACACATATGGAAAAAAATTATAAAAAGTATCAAAATGTTTCAACTGACTGTAAAATTGTGAGGCATGAACCATGTCTTGTACAATGGTGCCTTATGTTCTTGGGGCTCATTCCAGTGGTGGATATGATCAGGGACAAAAAGGTTGCTCCAAAAATATCATATTCGATTTATGGCAAGTCTCCTTGAAACTCCCTCCTCAACTCTCTTTGGACTTTACCTTTTCACACTTCCAGTCACATTTTAAAATTATTTTCCTTTGTTCAAAACGTAAATCTGAGGCTGGATCTATACTGCCCTATATTCCAGGATCTAATTCCAGATTTTCTTCTTATCCCAGATTATATGGCAGTAGGGACTCATATAATCCAGTTTAAATCAAATATGGAATCAGATCATGGGATATAGGGCAGTGTAGATTCACCATGAGGCCCCTTCCACACTGCTCCTATATCCCAGGATCTGATAGCAGATTATCTCCTTTGAACTGGATTATATGAGTCCACACTACCAGATAATCTGGAATAAAAAGATAATCTGGGATCAGATCCTGGAATAAAGGCCAGTATAGATCCAGCCTGAGATCCCTTCCACACTGCCCTGTATCCCAAGATCTGATCCCAGATTATCTACTCTGAACTGGATTATATGAATCTAAACTGCCAGATAATCTGGGATAAGAAGATAATCTAGGATCAGATCCTGGGAATTAGGGCATAGATTCAGCCTGGGGCCCCTTCCACACTGCTGCTATATCCTAAGATCTTGATTCCAGATTATCTGCTTTAAACTGGAGTATATGAGTCTACACTGCCAGGTAATCCAGGATAAAATAATCTGGGATCAGATCCTGGGATATAGGGGCAGTGTAGTTCCAGCCTGAGGCCCCTTCCACACTGTCCCTATATCCCAGGATCTTAAACCAGATTATCTTCTTATCCCAGATTATGTGGCAGTGGAGACTCATATAATCCAGTTTATATCAGATAATCTGGAATCAGATCCTGGAACATAAGGCAACGTAGAAGGGACTTGATTTCCATTATTAATTCCAATGGGTTTAACATGGGGGGGGGGGAAACAAACCTCAATTAAAGTACAGTAGAGTCTCACTTATCCAACACTCGCTTATCCAACATTCTGGATTATCCAACGCATTTTTGTAGTCAATGTTTTCAATAAATCGTGATATTTTGGTGCTAAGTTCGTAAACACAGTAATTACTACATAGCATTATTTCGTATTGAACTACTTTTTCTGTCAAATGATGTTTTGGTGCTTAATCTGTAAAATCATAACCTAATTTGATGTTTAATAGGCTTTTCTTTAATCCCTCCTTATTATCCAACATATCCGATTATCCAACGTTCTGCCAGCCCATTTATGTTGGATAAGTAAGACTCTACTGTATCTGTTTTTAAGTGTGTATACCTTTTTTGGGACACCCTGGTTAGAGCACGTTCAGATGGAAAGTGGGGCTCTTAATACATGAGGATTAAAGACATAATAATCTATCCACGCTGACATTTCTATGCAGTTTCAAACCAGTATTGTAAGAGGGAAAATGCAGAAAATCCTGGAACAAATTGGAAGCCTGGAAGGGGAGGGATTTGCACCAATTGCAGAGCCTTGATCATTTAAGAAGGTTGCTGGAGTTTTCAGGAGTTTGTAGGAAGCTGTATGTAAAGGATAATCTTAGATTGGGAGGAGGGGAGGGGACTTGATCTCTCCTCCATGCAATTGGGATAGAGGGTTCCCGATTCTCCCCGTTTCTCTGATATATATATATATATATATACACACATACACGCACACACCGTATATACTCGAGTATAGGCCGGGTTTTTCAGCCCTTTTTTAGGACTGCAAAAGCCCCCCTCGGCTTATATTTGAGTTAGGGTCCTGGCCAGCTTATATTCGGGTTGGCTTATACTCGAGAATATATGGTACATTTATTATTTTACTCTATTATTGTTGTATTTATTATTTTACTCTATTATTGTTGCATTTATTATTTTACCCTATTATTGTTACATTTATTTTGCTCTATTATTGTTGTTACTATTACATTTATTTTAATCTAGTTTTTATTATGATTAATACATTTATTTTTTCACTCTGATCTTCTTATTACTATTACATTTATTATTTTACTGCATTTATTATTTTACTGCATTTATTATTTCACTATTATTATTAAAAGTATACATAAGCGCATTTACTTTGAAGAAGATGAGAATAATGATTTAATCAGAGTTAGATTAAATTAGAGCTTTATGTAAATATTCAAAAACATTTAACCTACGGATGCCTCAATTAATGTAATTTTATTGGTATCTATTTTTATTTTTGAAATTTACCACTCTCGGCTTATACTGGAGTCAATGTTTTCCCAGTTTTTTGTGGTAAAATTAGGTGCCTCGGCTTACATTTGGGTCGGCTTATACTCAAGTATATACTGGTGTATATGTGTATATATATATATATACTAGCTGTGCCCGGCCACGCGTTGCTGTGGCAAAGTGGTGGTGGTATTGGGTAAAAATTGTTGTGTAATTTTTATTTGACGTTATTTGTATTTTTTAATTAATTTTATTGTAAGTTATCTTTTTATTTATTATATTTTATTATTTTCTTGTATAATTTTTAGTTATTTTTTTGTTATTATGGTATTTTATTGTATTAATTTTTTAGTGTTTTTAATTATTTTTTAGTGTTTTTTATTATTTTTTATTGGGTTGCTAGGAGACCAAGTTGGAGGAGCTTAGCCTTCTAACTGGCAGCAATTGGATAAAAGCAATTATTCCTCTCTCTCTAATTAGGACTTTATTTTTCTTTTCTTTTTGTTGTATCAACCTAGAGCCGTGGATGATGGGTTGTGTCGTCAAATTTTGAGGTTGGGGGGGGCTGTAGTTTTGTTGTTTTGTGGGTCGCCGTGATGCCATCACTCTTTTATATATATAGATATATATACACACACACACACACACACACACACACACTAGGTTGGGAACCCAGCGATGCCCGGGTTATTTGAAAAAGGCATGATTTGTTTTTGATTGTCAGGTATTCTCAGTTTGGAGTGGGTGAACTACAGTTCCCAGAATCGTAGGTCAATTCTCCCCAAACCCTCCCAGTATTCAAAGTTGGCCATTTTGGGTCTATGTACCGAGTGTGGTCCAGATCTGTCGTTGGCTGGTCATCGCCTGGCTGCAGTGCTCTCTGGATGGGGGTGAACTGCTACAACTCCCAGATTCCAGGGGCAATTGTCCCAAAACATCTGTCAGTATCCATCACAGGTTATGTTGAGTCTGTGTGCCAAGTTTGATCCAGATCCGTCATTGGCTGGGTTCAGTGCTCTTTGGATGCATGTCAACTACAACTCCCAAAATCAAGGCCCATTCCCACAAACCCCTGCAGTATGTTCAGTTGGTCATGAGACTTCTCTGTGCAAAGTTTAGTTCCGATCCATTGTCGGTGGGGGTCACTGTTTCTCTGGATGCAGGTGAACTATAACTCCCTTTTCCCCAAACTTAAGTAATATGCTCTTTTGGTTATGGGGGCTCTGTGTGCCAAATTTGGTCCTGGTCCATCATCGGAGGGGTTTGAAGTGCTCATTAATTGCAGGTGAACTATAAATCCCAGTACCTACTACTCCCAAATGTCCAGGCCAATTCCCCTCCAAACCGATCAGTATTCAAATCTGGGCATATCAGGTATGCATGGCAATTTTGGCCCTAAGTTTTTCTCATGAGTTTTTCTTGAGCATTTTCAAGTTTTTTTCAAGCTGTTCTGAGTCCCTTTCAGGTTAGAAATATACCGTGTTTCCCCGAAAATAAGACAGTGTCTTATATTAATTTTTGCTCCCAAAGATGCTCTAGGTCTTATTTTCAGGGGATGTCTTATTTTTCCATGAAGAAGAATTCACATTTATTGTTGAACAAAAAAAAAGAACATTTATTATATACTGTACAGTAGTTGTCATCACAAACCAGCATAACCAGACAAACTGTGAATCCTATCAAGAATTTCTTGTTATTACCATTATTTCCATGTACAACACTCTATGGTATGTACATTTACCAATCCTGCATGCTCTGGTGTTCTGTTTGGCAGGCATGCTTCCAAACAAAACCTTTGCTAGGTCTTACTTTCAGGGGAGGCCTTATATTTAGCAATTCAGCAAAACTTCTACTAGGTCTTATTTTCTGGGGATGTCTTATTTTAGGGGAAACAGGGTATGTAGTAAATCAATAAATAATACATTTTCTTGTCCCCTTCCAGTCCTCCGGAGACACAAGGAACGCGCGCGGAGGCGCCCTCTCCCCGGTCGCTGATAATTGAAGTGAGGCCAGCGTCCAAGGTAAGGAAGGAGGCCTCTCCCTCCCACGAACCTTTGAGAAATAGTTAAAAACAAGATAGGTTTTGTAGGCTTATTCTTAAGCTGAATTTGTTTTTAAGATGGAACAGTTTAAAGTGTAACTCCAGAGAGAGAGAGAGTGCTAGCGCTTTCATAGAATCATAGAATCATAGAGTTGGAAGAGACCTCATGGGCCATCCAGTCCAACCCCCTGCCAAGAAACAGGAAATCACATTCAAAACACCCCTGACAGATGGCCATCCAGCCTCTGCTTAAAAGTCTCCAAAGAAGGAGCCTCCACCACAGTCTGAGGCAGAGAGTTTCACTGCCGAACAGCTCTTTGGATAGCATAGCTGGATGGCCATCTGTCGGGGGTGCTTTAAATGCAATTTCCTGCTTCTTGGCAGGGGGTTGGACTGGATGGTCCATGAGATATCTTCCAACTCTATGATTCTATGATTCTAAGCAGTTGACAAAGTGGAGCTTTGGGCAAGTTGGTGTAGTGTGTGCATTCATTCAGTCAGCTGTTGACTTATTATGACTATTATGGGGCCGGGCTATGGCGCAGCTGGCTAGTAACCAGCTGCTATAAATCACTACTGACCGAGAGGTCATGAGTTCGAAGCCCGGGTCGGGTTAAGCCTCCGACCATTAATAGCCCTGGCTTGCTGTTGACCTATGCAGCCCCGAAAGACAGTTGCACCTGTCAATTAGGGAAATTTAGGGACGCTTTATGCGGGAGGCTAATTTACAACACCATAAAACTGCCAGCAAAACACGAGGAAAGGAATGCGGAAGTACAGCCACTACTGGACGGTGAAGCAACAGCTCCCCCTGTGGCCGGAATCGTGAAGCTGGAAAAATGTTAAAAATGCCTCTGAGTCTGTCTAATGTATGTTGTTTGTCTGTTGGCATTGAATGTTTGCCATATATGTGTTCATTGTAATCCGCCCTGAGTCCCCTTCGGGGTGAGAAGGGCGGAATATAAATACTGTAAATAAATAAATAATAAATATTAATTTCATAGGATTTTTTAAGATAAGGCATACTTGGAGGTGTTTTTACCAGTTCCTACTCTGAAATCTAGTGTACAACACTTGATATTTATTGTTTGCTCCCAATCAACGTACTAACCTGGGCTGACCCTGCTTAGTTTTCAAGATCAAGCACAAGCTGGTACCTTTAATATATTTAGGTAGGGACCACTTTTTTATGGACTAATTTCATATCTGATGAAAGCTCTGCACTTGATATTCACGAAGCATTAGTGACATCTATTTATATTCCGCTTTTCTCCCACAAAGGGACCCAAAGCGGCTTCCAGCTTGTTATAATGCAATTAAATGCAAAATAAAACCAACAACAATCAACAACAAATGCAGTATAAAACCCACAACAATCAATAATAAGCAATTAGTAAAACATAAATAGAATTCTACAGTTGGAAGAGACCTTGTAGGCCATCCAGTCCAATCCCATTCGGCCAAGAAGCAGGAAAATCGCATTCAAAGCCCTCCAGCCCCTGCTTAAAAGCCTCCAAAGTAGAAGCCTTCATCACACTCCAGGGCAGAGAGTTCCGCTGCTGAACAGCTCTCACAGTGAGGAAGTTCTTTCTAATGTTCAGGTGGAATCCCCTTTCCTGCAGTTTGAAGCCATTGTTCCGCATCCTAGTCTGCAGGGCAGCAGAAAACAAGCTTGCTCCCTCCTCCCTATGATTTCTCCTCACATATTTATACATGGCTATCATGTCTCCTCTCAGCCCTCTCTTCTGCAGGCTAAACATGCCCAGCTCTTTAAGCCGCTCCTCATAGGGCTTTTTCTCCAGACCCTTGATCATTTTACTTGCCCTCTGGACACTTTCCATTTTGTTAACATTTCTCTTCAATTGTGGTGCTCAGAATTGGACACAGTATTCCTTGGTTTGACCAAGGCAGAATGGAGTAGAATAGCATGACTTCCCTGGAATATCAGAATAGCATGACTTCCCTGGATCTAGATACTCCTATTGATACAGGCCAAAATCCCATTGGATTTTTAAAGCACTGCCACAGTGTTGGCTCATGTTTAACTTGTCCACGAGGGCTCCAAGATCCATTTTGTAACAACTGGTACTTGCTCTTATAATCAGGGCCGGTTGGACATATGAGGCTGCTGAAGCGGCGGCCTCGGGCGCTGGCCGCTAGGGGCGCTGTCGAAGCGTCGACAGCAGCCCATAGCGCCACAGCAGAGATTGCCCAATTCTCCCTTCGTTCCTGGACGCGGCCGCAGCTCGCCCTGGCGACCTGCGGCCGCGTCCAGGAAGGGAGAATTGGGCGATCTCTGCTGTGTGCACGCACACAGCAGAGATCGCCCAAACCTCCCTTCGTTCCTGGACGTGGCCGCAGCTCGCCCTGGCGACCTGCGGCCGCGTCCAGGAAGGGAGAATTGGGCGATCTCTGCTGTGTGCACGCCCATATGGACATATGAGGCTGCTGAAGCGGCGGCCTCGGGCGCTGGCCGCTAGGGGCGCTGTCGAGGCGTCGACAGCAGCCCATAGCGCCACAGCAGAGATTGCCCAATTCTCCCTTCGTTCCTGGACGCGGCCGCAGGTCGCCAGGGCGAGCTGCGGCCGCGTCCAGGAACGAAGGGAGAATTGGGCAATCTCTGCTGTGGCGCTATGG
This sequence comes from Anolis carolinensis, assembly GCF_035594765.1. Taxonomy (NCBI): domain Eukaryota; kingdom Metazoa; phylum Chordata; class Lepidosauria; order Squamata; family Anolidae; genus Anolis; species Anolis carolinensis. Next base: position 99,610,153 of record NC_085845.1, on the reverse strand, counting down.
GCTGCTGTCGACGCCTCGACAGCGCCCCTAGCGGCCAGCGCCCGAGACACTAATAGCCGAAACACTTGAAGGGCCAAAGTTTTCCCACACGTGGTGTTGATCTTCAAGTCTTCAAATCTTAGTTCAAGGAAACAAGTCTAGCTGTTTTATACTTTCAGTTTTCCCATCTGTGAAATGGTAATGTGGTCCTCATAAAGGTCGCAAGATAAGCTTCTCACTAAAGGTGATTTGTAGTGTTCCACTCAGCGCCCTCCCAGGCTCCCACAAAACTCCCACTGGCTCCCACAAAACCTCCTAATCCTGGCTCTAAGAATTACAAAAAAATTAAAACCAGGACAGTAAATAAAGAATAACAATTTGAAAACAGGTGAATTGCAGACAGGAAACAATCAGGGCCAGCTAACTCCTCCCAACAAAATATTCCACCAAGCAGGAATCAGCCAGGGTTCAAAGCTACAAGAAAAGTCCACAACAGTCCCATATACAGTAGCGTCTCACTTATCCAACATAAACTGGCCGGCAGAACGTTGGATAAGTGAATATATTGGATAATAAGGAGGGATTAAGGAAAAGCCTATTACACATCAAATTAGGTTATAATTTTACAAATTAAGCACCAAAATATCATGCTTTACAACAAATGGATAGAAAAAGCATTTCAGTACACGATAATGTTATGTAATAATACTGTATTTACGAATTTAGCACCAAAATATTACGATTTATTGAAAACATTGACTACAAAAATGCGTTGGATAATCCAGAATGTTGGATAAGCGAGTGTTGGATAAGTGAGACTCTACTGTAATTGATTCCACTATCACACAGAATAAAAACATTATTCCTAATACAGTAGAGTCTCACTTATCCAACATAAACGGGCCGGCAGAATGTTGGATAAGCGAATATGTTGGATAATAAGGACGCATTAAGGAAAAGCCTATTAAACATCAAATTAGGTTATGATTTTACAAATGAAGCACCAAAACATCATGTTAGACAACAAATTTGGCAAAAAAAGTAGTTCAATACGCAGTAATACTATGTAGTAATTACTGTATTTATGAATTTTGCACCAAAATATCACGATATATTGAAAACATTGACTACAAAAATGCGTTGGATAATCCAGAACGTTGGATAAGCGAGTGTTGGATAAGTGAGACTCTACTGTATTTAGGTGCTTCATTTCCTAGTTTTAGGTTAGATTAGGTCATTGTGCCTTCAAGCCATTCCTAACCATGCCATCCCCTCCATCAAACTGGTGTCCCATTTTATTTTATTTTATTCTAACTGATCTTATTTTTATCTGATTTATATGTTAACTGAGATTTTATGATTTACTGTATTGTTTTGGTTAAGGTAACTGTTTTGTATAACTGCTGATTTTATTGTGTTTGCATTGCAATGTGTTTTAACTGATTTATTGTTTTGTATTTTGGGCTTCTGACCCATGTAGCCTCCCAGAGTCCCTGCCGGGAGATGGTGGCAGGGTAGAAAAATAAAGTTACTTACTAACTTATGGTAATCCAATCACAGGAGTTGCTTGGCAAGACTTGTTCAAAGAGAGGATGCTGCTGCTTTCCTCTGAGGCTGAGAAAGTGTGACTTACCCAAGGTCACCTAATGTATAAGTATCATCGATGGAGTGTACCTACAGGGAATACATATGAGTGGCTATAAAACACTTGTATACTTCGTCAATGATACTTATACATTAAATTTATTTACTTGAAGAACTTGCTACAGTGGAAAATTAGCTATTTTAGGTTTTCTGTACCTTTGTAAATTACCACCTGAGGAAGACTACACAGTCAAAACTGGTCGTGGATGGTTATAAACTTTGGATTTATTTAAAATTTTGGATTCAAAAAGGATTTACAAACTTGGACATATAGGTTTGAATGCACAGTCTTCTATGTGGAACATGAACTTTGTATCACTGGACTCACAAACCTTGAGTATAAGAGCTAGGCTTTCTATGAACATGTGTATTTGTAACACATTGATGACTGTATATCCTCGAGTATAAGCCGATCCGAATATAAGCCGAGGCACCTATTTTTACCACAAAAAAACTGGGAAAACATTGACTCCAGTATAAGCCGATAGTGGTAAATTTCAGAAATAAAAACAGATACCAATAAAATTACATTAATTGAAGCATCAGTAGGTTAAATGTTTTTGAATATTTACATAAAGCTCTAATTTAAGATAAGATTGTCCAACTCTGATTAAATCATTTTTCTCATCTTCTTCAATGTAAATGTGCTTATGTATCCTTTTAATAATAATAGAGTAAAATAATACATGTCATAATAATAATAAATAATAATACAGGAAAATAATACATGTTGTAATAGAGTAAAATAATAAATATAATAATAATAAGATCAGAGTGAAATAATAACTGTATTAATAATAATAAAAATAGAGTAAAATAAATGTAATAGTAGTAACAATAATAGAGAAAAATAATAAATGTAATAATACCAATAATAATAGAGAAAAATAATAAATGTACCATATATTCCCGAGTATAAGCTGACCCAAATATAAGCCAACCAGGACCCTCACCCGAGTATAAGCCGAGGGGGGCTTTTTCAGTCCTAAAAAAGGGCTGAAAAACTAGGCTTATACTCGAGTATATACAGTATATTGGTTTTAACTGTCATATTTGTTTTGTTTTGGGCTTGGCACCATGTTAGCCGCCCCAAGTCCCTTTGGGGAGATGGTGGCAGGATAGAAAAATAAATTATTATTATTATTATTATTATTATTATTATTATTATTATTATATTCTTCCCTTCTCACCTCGAAGGGGACTCAGGGTGGAGCACAACATATATATAGCAAACATTCAATGCCAGAACATAAAATAAACCATAAAAATACATAAAGACAAAAATAAGTTATCTTCACATTAAAACCATTATTTAAAACCATGCTTTTAACTAATAGTGTTTTTTTATATCCAATGTGTTCCCTGCTTGGGTTTTAATAATGCTGTACTTACTTGGTTTTATCTTGTTTTTAATTATGTTGGTGCTAATCCATGAAATATGTAGTATTTGAAGGGCATATCCTGACATTGATATTTGCAGCATTTTAATGTTTTAATGATTTATATAGGGTTTTAATGGCATGTTTTATATTGTATTTGATGGTCTGGCTTTTGTGTATTTGTTTGTTTGTCTTGCATGCGAAAGACCTATGGTCTAAGCATTAAATACATTTGGTATTTGGTATAGCAAATATTCAATGCCAGAACATAAAATAAACCATAAAAATACATAAACACTAAAATCAGTTATCTTTACATTAAAACCATTATTTAAAACCCGGAAGATCTTAATCTCCGCAATGGTTCATAGAGGGAGATGCATTCAGACAAAATACTGCAGAATGATTGAAGCAGAAATCAATATAATGTTAAATCTACAAATAGCAATAGTTAATAGAAATGTACTACTTGCAAGGATAACAGGAGTGAAGAATATAAAAAAAGAAAAATTGGTTGACAAATTCATAGCATGTGCGCAAATTATTTTAGTGAGGGATTGGAAAGGTAAAACAAAATAGACACTGATGAATTGGTATAAGTATATAAATAATATGTTAAATGTGAAAATAACAAATTGCAAATGGAACAATATAAATAAAATTGAAAAGGTTACAATCATTAAGAGGACGTGGGAACCAGTTAGGAATTATTTAGAAAATATGCTAAGATGTGGAGTGGAAAAAATTGGACCGAAATCGATATTTATTTATTTATTTATTTGCCCCATTTATACCCCACCTTTCTCACCCCGAAGGGGACTCAAATGTATTTCAAATGTAACTTCTGTAGTTTACTGTATAAATTGCATGTATAAGGAGGGGAGGGTGGGAGTGGGATAAAACAATAAAATAACAATAAAAAAGACTAAAGGGTGGGCCTTGGACTATTATTTGAATTTGCATGATTTTAATTGATGTTTTAATTGTTTCAATTTTAATTGTACAGTAGAGTCTCACTTATCCAACATAAACGGGCCGGCAGAACGTTGGATAAGCGAATATGTTGGATAATAAGAAGAGATTAAGGAAAAGCCTATTAAACATCAAATTAGGTTATGATTTTACAAATTAAGCACCAAAACATCATGTTATACAACAAATTTGACAGAAAAAGTAGTTCAATACACAGTAATGTTATGCTGTATTTACTGTATTTACGAATTTAGCACCAAAATATCACGATATATTGAAAACATTGACTACAAAAATGCGTTGGATAATCCAGAACGTTGGATAAGCTAGTGTTGGATAAGTGAGACTCTACTGTAATTGTTTATTTTGGAATTGTGTGTTGTTAACATCGAATTGTTGCCTGTTGAGTCCTTTTCAGGGTGAGAAGGGCAGGGTACAAATATGGGAAATAAATAGAAGGAGCCCCAAGGGCCATCCAGCCCAACCCCTTCTGCCAGACAGGAAGGCCCACCCAATCCCTCCTAACAGATGTCCATCCCTTTTGACACATCCAACCTCTGCCTAGAAGCCTCCAGAGAAGAAAACTCCCACACACTTTCTTTGAAAATCTCACAATCTTGGTGAATGAAGGGGATGCTGTGGGTGCAGCACATCTTGATTTCAGGAAGGCCTTTGGGAAGGTTCCCCAAGACACACAGAAGCCAGTAGAATGTGGGCGAGACAGTGCTCCTGTCAGGTAGATCAGGAATTGTTTCACAGGCCGAAGCCAGAGGATGCTTCTGTCCAGTGGCTCCTCTTTCTTCATCCTGGAGAGAAGGGACCAGTGGGGCACCATCAAGAGGGTCCTGTCCTGGGCCTTTAAGGCTATGCATCGTCTTCAGTGAGGACTTGGATGATGGAATCCATGTGAAAAGGACTTAGGAGTTTTAATAGACCGCAAACTGAACACGAGTCAAGGGTGTGATGCAGCAGCTTAAAAAGCCCATGCGATTCTAGGTTGCATCAATAGAAGCATAGTGTTGAGATGGAGGGAAGTCCTAGTCCTAACATGCTATGCTAGATATATATATATATATATATATATATATAGAGAGAGAGAGAGAGAGAGAGAGAGAGAGAGAGAGAGAGAGAGAGAGAGAGAGTAAAGGTAAAGGTTTTCCCCTGACGTTAAGTCCAGTCATGTCTGACTCTGGGGGTTGGTGCTCATCTCTATTTCTAAGGCGAAGAGCCGGCGTTGTCAATAGACACCTCCAGGGTCATGTGGCCGGCATGACTGCATGGAGCACCGTTACCTTCCCGCGGGAGCGGTACCTATTGATCTACTCACATAGGCATGTTTTCGAACTGCTAGGTTGGCAGGAGCTGGAGCTAACAGCGGCCGCTCACGCCGCTCCCGGGGCTTGAACCTGGGACCGTTCGGTCTCCAGCTCAGTGCTTTTACACACTCTGCCACCGGGGCTCCTATATATATATATATATATATACACACACACACACAATATAATTTACAATAATATATAATAATTATAACATATTGTATATACATATAATATTCATAATATTATATTGTAATACGATATAATACTAATAATACAATATAATAATATTAATTATATATTATATTTTACATGTAATATTACTAATAATATTACAATATATAGATAGAGTACAATATAGTAATTTATTGCCAGTATTGTACTATGCTAATAATATAATATTGTATGTAAATTTAATTTGTAAGCCGCTCTGAGTCCCCTTCGGGGTGAGAAGGGCGGCATATAAATGTAGCAAATAAATAAATAAATAAATAATACAGTAGAGTCTCACTTATCCAACATAAACGGGCTGGCAGAACGTTGGATGAACGAATATATTGGATAATAAGGAGGGGTTAAGGAAAAGCCTTTTAAACATCAAATTAGGTTATGATTTTACAAATTAAGCACCAAAACATCATGTTATACAACAAATTTGACAGAAAAAGTAGTTCAATATGCAGTAATGCTATGTAGTAATTACTGTATTTACGAATTTAGCACCAAAATATCACGATGTATTGAAAACATTGACTACAAAAATGCATTGGATAATCCAGAACATTGGATAAATGAGACTCTACTGTAGTCTCACTTTGCTTTGCTTTGCTCAGACTTCTTCACTTGGAATAACCCTGTGTCCAGTTCTGAGCAAAGCAATTCAAGAAGGCTGTTGACAAATCCTAGCAGCCTCTGGCAGTGTAGTCAATGGGGAAGAATGCTGGGGGTGACAGTCCAAACTTTACTGGGGATTCCAGTTCTTAGAAACAGAGGGGGGTGGAAAGAGGGAGATTGACACAGAGAAGCCCTTCTTTGGTGGAACCTTGAGTTTCCCTTTCTTTCTTTGCAGTTTCTGGGGAGAGAGAAGCTCCCCTGGGAGGCTAGCAGCCTTCAGGCGGAGCGTAAGAACCAGACCTCAGAGAGTGCAGAGAGGTACCTCCTATTCATGTTTTGGGGGGAAGGCCAGGCTGGGGGTTGGGGTTTTTGGGGCCCAGAGATCTGGAGGGGGGCATCCCAGGACGCCGCCTTCTTCCCAGGGGCTGGCAAGGGCCTTGGGATGGGGCTGGCCTTGGGAATGGAAGGGAGAAGGCGGCCAGGGATCTCAAACTCTTCTTCTTTCCCTTGTCCTTCTAGCAGCTTCCTCTCGGAGCAAATCCTGACTTCACCAAAGGACAAACAACCCATAGAGTTGGTGAGTGAAAGAAGGGGGCTGGAAAGGGAAGAGCTTGCCTTTCTCCTTCCTTCGGGAGATGGGTTCTTGCTCAGAGCATCCACTTCTCTCTTCTTTCTCCTCAACAGGGTTCAAAGGAAGTTGGGATCCCTTCGGAGGTCCTGGAGGAGGGGGCGGCCCGGGCCCTCGATACAGAGAGGTAGGTCCTTCCCATGGCAGGCGGAGGTCCCCTCTACCCCCCAAGTGAGGCCAAGGGGGCCTCGCATGCAGCCCTATTCCAGGGGGTTTGGTGGGCTCCACCTGAGAGATAGGAGAGAACTTCTTCTGACCTTGCTTTCTTGTCTCTCTCCTTGCAGTGTCCATGAGCCCCCTCTGAAGACATCGACGGTAAGAGAGGGAAGAGGGTGATCAAAACGGGGGGGGGGGGGCTGCTTCCTCTCCATCCCCACACCTCTTTTCCTCTCCCCACCACACCTTTTATTGTGGTAATCTCTGAGCCGTTAGACTCAATTTATCCCTTTCTGGGGGAGATTCCACCAAAAGTGTAGCAGAGTAGCAAAAGCAGACTTTCAAAAACAGCAGATACTTACACGGTGAGCAAAGAGAAGCCTTTTTCTGTTAGGATGGCTATCGATTGCAGAGGCTCAGTAAAAGTTCAAAAAACATTTATTCAGGTAAAAAGAATTCCATTGTAGATAGAAAGGTTTGGGAGCTGTCTAGCTTTCTAGACTAGTTTCTAAGGAAAAATAAGAAAGGAAAAATAACAAACATCTAGATAGTCACATCTTGCCTAGAGGGACAGCAAGATGCTGCTATTAGCTTGAAGAACAAAGAGAGAAGAAACTGAACCAAAATGGTTCCGAACTCATGGTCCAGTTTATTGGGGCCATAAAACATTCTGACCAATGAGAAGTTAGTGTCCCTGAAGATTCACATTTCTACTGACATCAAAGTAAGGGATGTGAGGTAAACAGGATAGAAAGAGGGGAAACACAGTAGAGCCTATCTGGGCATGCTTTGGAAACAGGGAAAGGATTCCCTCAATCTAGTCCTATCATCTATCTGACTACATCTAGACTTGAGTGGTCCAGGGTGATTCCCAACTCCTACTCTAGTCTTCCTCCCCTGGGCTGTCTTCCCATTCCTTCCCTTTTGGCCCCACACCCATGAGGGAAGGGGGCAGCCCCAATTTCACTCCTCTTCTCCCTTGTCTTTTACAGGACTCCGAAGCGGCAACGCTGACTGACATCCCCAGCCTGGAGGATGAGGTGTGGGACCCTCTCCCCAGTACAAGCAGGTGCGTTGCCCTTCGCCAGGAGGGGTGACCATTGCCCCCCTTCTTGTCTTACCAGGTCTCACCTCTTGTGCCTCTCTTCCAGCTCCGTAGGACCCGGCGAAGATGAAGATCCTGCCCTGCACCCGAGGAGATGGTCCTCCCTGGACCCAGAACAGGTAAAGCTTAGAGTTCCTCCTGGCGAGGCCTGCAGCCACCACCAAGGAGGCATCGCCCAACGCCTTTCTCAGGATGCCCCATCGACCTTCTAGATGGCAGGTTTGTCGAGAGATGTCCAGCCTTCAGGTAGGCTGCTCTTCTCAACTCCTGCCATTCCCCAGTGGTCTCTTTGGCCACTGGAAAGGTATGTAGGGACCCCAATGCCCAGTTCCTTCCAGCAAGCATCACACACGCATTCACCTGCCACTGCTCTCCCTGCACTTTTGGCCCAGGAGCCTTTCCATGGCTGCCAGGTGCCATTGTTTCTCTTCTTCTTTTTTCTTCACAGGCAAAACAACACCTACACCATCTTTGCCTGCTGGTCTGCAGTTCCTCCTCTGCAGAGGTCACGCAGGCAGTGGATTACGTGGCCCGAAAACATCTAAAGATGGCCACGGACCACTTTCTGGAGTCCGGCGGGAGGTAAGGGAGCTGGGCCTGGGGGTGCCACTCCCCTATTCCCAGGGGGCCCTGAGCGGTCTCCCCATAGGGTTGGAGCCAAGGCTGACCCTGACCTTGGCTCCCTCTTCCCTTTCTTCATTCACAGGGCATGTGGTGAATTAGTAAGCGCCGTACTCAATTCACCATATTGTTGCCTGGAAGCGGCGCTGGACCTGTTCCTGGCCAAGGTAAAGGAGGGACCTTGGCTGGCCCAGGAGGGCGAGGAACAGGGCAGCCCTACTTTTGATGCAGTCACGGTAAGGACCTCCCCACCTGCACCCTGTTTTTAGGGGGCTGGGGAAGGAGAACGGGGCCCCCTCTTTCTTGACCTTTCCTTGCATTTGAGCCTCCTTCTTTCTCTCCACAGGCAAGAGCGACGCGGGCCATCGGCGGGATCGTCAGACACATCAGGGACAGCACGCGCCTGGAGGGGTGGTTCCTGGAGCTTCTGCTCGCCTTGGTGACCAACTTCATTGAGGTCACAAGGCCTGGGTTGGAGGCACCCAGCAGGAACCGGAGCAACAGCTACGTTCCTCCAGAGTAAGGAGAGGGTGGGGAGGAAGGGTCTGCAGGACTCCCAGCCCTTTTGGGGGGCTGAAGGGGGACTCAGACCCTTCACTAGTAAGTAAGCCTTTTTCTTTCTTTCTTTTTCAGAGAACTGGCGAATATCATCATCGTGCTAGTGAAGAGGGTGGCACCGAAGTCCTTCAACAGGACCTCCGAGTGGATGCTAGAAGACGACCCAAGCATCTGCCCTGAGGGGATAGCCCTCCAGTTGCGGTAAGGAGCTAAGGGCTGATGGAGGTTCAGGGAGGAAGCCCAGCTTGTTCTCTCTGGCTGGGTTCCCTCACAGGGGTCTTTCTTGTCTTCCAGGAGCCTCCTCAAGTCCTCCTCCTCCCTAGTCCAGCACCTGCATTCCATCTGGGAGAAAGAAGCGCCGCTGGAGCATTCGGCCGGCGTGGTGGCCTTCTACGTCCAGGTGAGAAGGGTTGTTCAGCCAGGGTTATGGGTTGGAAGGGGCCTTAGGGCAAGGCTGGGGAGACAAGGAGAGGAGAGGCAGTGCTTCCCTTCCTAGCTCCAGCCCTTCATGCTTCTCTTCTTGTCTTTCAGCTGCTGAAGATCGGCCAGCGCCCACACTCCTCGGAGAAGGCCTGGGCACTGCTGACGGCCTGGCTTCAACATCACAGCCTGGCCGTCCAACATCAGAGCAGGCAGGGCCTTCTCCTGCTCTGCGAGACATACTGGGAGGTAAGCCAGGCAGAGCCCAGGCTCTACGCACCAGAGAGAGGCTCTTGTGATCATAGGAAGGACCTTCCCCAAATAAGGGGGAAGGCCTATGGTCGGGAGTTCTCTGCATTGAATGTATCCTCCTTTCTCTCTCTTTTCAGACCATGGGCCTTCAGGAACTCCTAGACGGCATCATCGGCGGAATGCAATCACCGCACACTAACATCGCCATGGAGTTCCTGAACCTGGCTGGCCAGCTGGAGCCCCTGCTGCATATTGAAGACCGGGCCCTTGCGAAGGTTCACCTAACTGCCACATGCCGCCGCCTCTTCCACCATGTGAGTCTTAACCCCTGGGCCTTTTTGGGGAGGGCGCTGGCTCCCCCCTCTCCCCAAGCCCTGAGAAGGGGCTTCATGCGAAGAAACAGGGAGTATAGGGTCTCCTTTTCCTTCTCCCTTTTAGGAGGCGGCCAACATCCGAACGGCAGCCCTCGAATGCTTCCGGCATTTCATCTGGCGCCCGGGACATCCTCTTCAGGAGCGTCAAACCATCAGTGACCTCCTGGTGGTGCTGATGCATGTGGAGGATGAGGATGAGGAGGTGGCCAAGGTAGGCAGGAGGGAGGCCCAGTGCTGGGGCTCAGGAGGGAGGGAAGGTAGGAAGGAAAGTGGAACTGACTCAGCTTTCTTCTTTTCTTTGCAGACTGCGAGGGAGACCCTCAGGGAGGCGGCGGACGTCCTGAATTGGCACCTGAAGGACAGCGTTCTGGCGGAGGACACCTTCAGCTTGCAGGAGCTGCTGCATAAGATCTCCAAGCGCCTGGTGAGTGCCCACCCTGAGGCATGGGAGTCAAGGGTCCTTATGCCCGGTGGGCAGAAGGAGCCCCCTTTTTGACCCCTGTCTCTTCTCTAGATCCATCATTGCCGCCCCAGGAAAGAGTTGGAGGAACAGGTGTATGGCTGCCTCCGTATCTTTAAAAGCCAACGTCCATCGGCTAGAAAGGTGGCAGCCATGTTAGTCGGTAAGGAACTGGGAGGGTCTTGGCCCCCTTTGTGCCCACTCCTGGCCTCCAGATCCGCCTTTGGGGCAGCAGGAGGGGCCTCTTCCCCCCTTCTGGGGATCCTGAGCCTCTTTGGGGAGAACAAAGTTCAGGTTCCCCTTCCTCCCCCTGGGCCCTCTGGGTCTTCCCCTTCCTTGGGTCTAGTGTGGGGGTCTTTGCTCATGGAAGTGGTCCCTCTCTTCTCTCCAGGCCACATTCTGCACAAGAACTACAAGATGTGTGCCGACAGGAACCTCTACACCTACCACGCCTGTAAGTGGGGCCTGAGAGGCGCTGGGCCTTGGGGAGAGAGCCTCCCGGGGGGTCCATGGGCCACCCCTCACCTACTAACCTGCCTTTCCTCCTCCTTTCCTCTCTTCCTTCCAGGGCTGATCAACCTCCTTGAAGACCGTGACCCTGAAGTCAGGCGAGTTGGCAGGGAGACTAAGACCATCCTTGCCAGGGTCACTGCCCTACACCACCGACACGGGCTGCGGGCTGCTCTTCGGCGCTTGGCGGCTCCCTGCAGGCGGGAGAGGTACCCCCCAGAGTACGCCAAGAGGCCACCCGCCTGATGGACTGGTAAGAGAGGGAGGGAGGAAAAGAAGGAGGAGGGAGGAAGGGAGGGGGAAGAGGAAATGGAGGAAGGAGGGAAAAGAGGAAGCAATGGGGAAGGGAGGGAGGAGGTAAGAAGGGTTGTAGGAGGAATAGAGGGAGAGAAGGAAGGGAGGATGGAGAAAGGAAGGAGGGAGTGAGGGAGGAAATGGGGAGAGGGAGGGAGGGTGGAAAAAAGAGAGAAGGAAGGAGGGAGAAAGGGAAGGAGGGAGGGTTAGTGGGACTGATGGAAGGAAGGGAGGGAGGAAGGAAGGGAGGAAGGAAGGAAGGATGGAAGGAAGGAAAGGAAAGAAAGAAAGCAAGAAGGAAAGGAAGGAAGGAAGGAAGGAAGGAAGGAAGGAAGGAAGGAAGAAAGAGAAAGAAGGAAAGGAGGAAGGAAGGAAAGGAGGAAAGAAAGAAAAGGAAAGAAAGAAGGAAGGAAAGAAGGAAGGAAAAAAGAAGAAAAAAAGAAGGAAGGAAAGAAAAAAGAATGAAGGAAAGAAAGGAAGAAAGAAAGAAAGAAAAAAGAATGAAGGAAAGGAAGGAAGGAAGGAAGAGAAAGAAGGAAAGGAGGAAAGAAAGAAAGAAAAAAGAAGAAAAAAAGAAGGAAGGAAAGAAAAAAGAATGAAGGAAAGAAAAGGAAAGAAAGAAGGAAGGAAAGAAGGAAGGAAAAAAGAAAAGAAGAAGGAAAGAAAGAAAAAAGAATGAAGGAAAGAAAGAAAGGAAGAAAGAAAGCAAGAAAGAAAGAAAGAAAGAAAGAGAAAGAAAGAAAGAAAGAAAGAAAGAAAGAAAGAAAGAGAAAGAAGGAAAGGAGGAAAGAAAGAAAGAAAGAAAGAAAGAAAGAAAGAAAGAAAGAAAGAAAGAAAGAAAGAAAGGAAAGAAAGAAAAGAAAGAAGGAAGGAAAGAAGGAAGGAAAAAAAGAAGAAAAAAGAAGGAAAGAAAGAAAAAAGAATGAAGGAAAGGAAGGAAGGAAGGAAGGAAGGAAGAAAAAGAAAGAAGGAAAGGAGGAAGGAAGGAAGGAAGGAAGGAAAGGAAGAAAGAAAGAAAGAAAGAAAGAAAGAAAGAAAGAAAGAAAGAAAGAAAGAAAGAAGGAAAGAAGGAAGGAAAGAAAGAAAAAAAGAATGAAGGAAAGAAGGAAAGGAAAGAAAAGAAAAGAAGGAAAGGAAAGGAAGGAAGGAAGGAAAGGAAGGAAAGGAAAGAAAGAAAAGAAGGAAAGGAAGGAAGGAAAGGAAGAAAGGAAAGGAAAGAAAAGAAGGAAAGGAAAGGAAAGGAAAGGAAAGGAAAGGAAAGGAAAGGAAAGGAAAGGAAGGAAGGAAGGAAGGAAGGAAGGAAGGAAGGAAGGAAGGAAGGAAGGAAGGAAGGAAAGGAAAGGAAAGGAAAGGAAGAAAAGAAGGAAAGGAAGAAAAGAAGGAAAGGAAGGAAGGAAAGGAAGAAAGGAGAGGAAAGGAAAGGAAAGGAAAGGAAAAAAGGAGCTCAGTCAACAGTATTAGGTCTGATCTGCCTGGAGTGTAGAGACTCCAAGCGCACACGGAAACACAGGCAGCGGAGACTCTTAGGGCAGAGAGGAGAGAAGAGAAGAGAGGGGAGAAGAGAAGAGAGGGGAGCAGGGGAGCCAAGGGAGGTGCGCCTTGGGGTCTCCTTCAGCTGAGGCCCAAAGAGAGGCACCAGTAGAAGGAGACCCAAGCCCTGCTTTCTCTCCCTTTTGCAGGAACACCACGATCCCACGAGCGCCCGCCCGGAACACCTCCGCTCCAGCTGTGCCGCATCACCAAAGGGAAGTAGCGTTCAGGAGGTGGGAGTCTGCCCAGCCCTGGCCCAGGGAAGCCCTGCCCCCCCCCACACACACACAGAGAAGCCCCGCTCCCATTCTGGGCCCCATTGTCACCCTGGGGCCCTTGGGAGCAGAGCAGAGCAGAGCAGAGCAGAGCAGAGAAGGAAGACCACCTAGGCCCCTCTGCTGTGCTCTGTTCTGTTCTTTTCTGTGTGGGATTTGGGGGCCTGGAGGGGAGGGGCCACCACCTGCACCCTGGGCCTTCCTCTTCCACCTGGGCTGGGCCCCTGCCTCCTTTGACCTACGCCCCCTCCCTGACCCCTCCCTCTCGGCCTGGGATGCCACCACCGCCCCCTCCCTCCCTCCCTTCTCCAAGGTGGCATCCCACCAAGGGCGCTTCTCCCTCCCTCTTGCCCACCCAGATGTGCCGCCCCTCCTCCCCTCCCTCCTCCTTCCCCCCCAAACAACCCCATTGCCCCCTCCTCTGTCCCCACCCCATCCAAAGGGTCAAGGGGAGGGGCAGGGGGTCTCAGCCCCTCCATCTGTCCAGGCATCTCGGGAGGCTCAGCTCCATTTGGGGAAAGGTGGCCATTTCTCCATCCATGGTGCTGTGTCTCCCGATGGGCTGAGATCCCCCTTGGGTTCCCCTTGCCCCCCCCCCCCTGCCTCTCTGCTCACCTGGATTCACCCGGAAGGAGGCCTGGCTGCTGGGAGCCAATAAGGAGGAGGAGGAGGGGTGGCGGACTCTATTGACACCACTCTGCGCTTCTTGCAGGGCCACTCCAGATGGATGAAGAAAGGGACAGTGACCTTCGTGGGAACACCGAGGGACACACCATCAAAGGACCCTGGTCATCGAGGGACATGCCATCAAGGGACCCGGGCCCTGACCTTCGAGGGACCTTGACCACCGAGGGACAGTTGACATCAAAGGACCCTGGTCATCGAGGGACGTAACAACAAGGGTGCCGGGCCCTGACCTTCGAGGGACCGTGACCATCGAGGGACACGTAACATCCATGGACCCTGACTGGCGCCTGCAGGAAGAAGACAGAAGACAGGACTTCTTTATTTGTTTTATTGTTAAATTTTAAAATGTGTATGTACTTTTTTAAAAATGTGTATGTGCTGTTTTTAAAATGTGTATGTTTTTAATATATTTATTATTGTCTTGTGTGGGAGAGGATTCCACTCCCCTGCGAAAGCGCCGCTCTTCCCCTTTGGCTTCTAGGGCTGCCTCCTGTGAATCCAGGGCTGGCCGTGGAGGGAGGGAGGCCCAGGCCTCTCTTGCAGCGGAGGGTTCCCAAGGCCCTCCTCCCTCCTCTGCAAACCCCAGGACTCACAGCCCAGCGCCGGAGGGGAAGAGCCGCCCTTGAGCAGCTCAGTGAAAGAAACCCCCCACTCTCGGTTTATTGTAATTTAAAATTATATCATTATATTATTTAATGTAGAATTAGAATAAATGTAATACTTTATTTTTAATTTAGCATTTTCCATATTATTTAATGTGTAATTAGAATAAATATAGCCTTTTCCTTTTAATTTAGCATTTTCCATATTATTTAATGTGTTATTAGAATAAATATAACCTTTTCCTTTTAATTTAGCATTTTCCATGAATTCCTTTGGGGAGGGAGACCCAAACTCAGGCCCCATCAACACTGACCCTTTCATGCAGGTTGAACTGCGTATGAGGCTGGGTTTATACTGCCTTCTATCCCAGGACCTGATCCCAGATTGTCTGCTTATTATGAGTCTGGGAAAAACAGATAGTCTGGGATCAGATCCTTGGATATATAGGGCAGTATAGATCCAACCTGAATATATTATACAGTTCAAACTGCATGAAATGACAGTGTAGATAAGGCTGTCGGCCCCATCTAAACTGCCATATAATCCTGCTTCAGAATGCATATTAACTGTATTTCAAAATGGATTATATGGCAGTTTAGACAAGGCCTAAGAAGAAGAAGGTAGAGAAGATGATAGTACTAAAGTGTAGGGGAGATCGACACTGTCCTATTTCACAGGATCTGATCCCAGATTATCTGCTTTAAACTGGATTATTTGAGTCTACACTGCCAAATAATCTGGGATCAGATCCTGGGGTAAGGGGCAGTGTGGAAGGGAATGTAGTTGGTGCAAATATAGTCCTGGGCTTACAGTGGGGGAAGGCCCAGGCTTCTCTGGCGGAGGGTTCCCAAGGCCCTCCTCCCTCCACTGCAAATCCTAGGACTTTCAGCTCAGCGTTGGAGAAGAACTGCCCTTGAACCGAACTATGAGAGTATCCCTTATGCTCTGTTTTTTGTAGTTTACCTTCTATGATTGTATCGTATAATGTTGTAGTATTTAATAGAATAAATGTACTGCTTTATTTTTAATTTGGTGCTTTCCTTGGATTCCTTTGGGGAGGAGGAGAGAAACCCAAATTATCAGAACATGTAACTCAGGTCCCACCTAGTCTGCCATATAATGCAGTTCAAACTGTATTATATGGTGAGTGTTGGCTCATATAATGCAATCTAACGCAGTTATATGAATCTACACTAACCATATAATACAGTTTGAACTGCATTAAATTGACAGCATAGGCGAGGCCTAAGAGGAAATGAAAATGCTAGTGTTTGGTTTATGCAAATATTTGTGTCATTACACTGTGTCATGTTAAGATCATTTTGTGACTGTGATGGCATGCTGTGTAAATAAAATCTGCATTTTTTAAGAAAAACTCTTTGTGTGTGTTTATAAATGTTTTTCTGGGGGAAACATTCCTTATGGAAATGCAAAACTGGGGGGAATAGCGAACCCTATCATAATGAATGACATCCTCCACGTTATTCTGACTTGTTACGATGGGCAGAATAGAAATATTTGTCCCTTGGAACATAGCCATACTCAGAGTGAATTATCTCTCTCTTTTTTTGGTCCCAAATAGAAGGACAAGGCAATGTCTTGGCAAGCGAGCCGGGATTTGCTGGATAGGGAATTAATCGATTGATCCCGGGTCACATTGGAGGCAGATGGAACTGAGAGAAAGCTGGGAAAGCCGCATGCAATTTCATCATTCGCGTATAGGTATATATATATCTGTTTATGAATGATGGAACAGCAAGCAGCTTTCCTGGTTTGTCCTCTCTAAATATCATTTTATATATCCACACACACACATTGGGCATAGGCTTGCTCAAATAATTCGTTTTCCCCGTTACCCGTTATTAATTCGTTATTTTCATTTGTTTTGAAGCAATATATGGCATTGGTTGTCCACACGTCTGGATATCGCGGTTTCGAATCGCGAGAGGCCGTTTTTCGTTATGTCGTCGTTTTTTTCGTTAGGAAAAAAAAGCTTTTGCAAATCACCCAAACTCCCACCATTCAGGCCCTTTCCTTTTGCCCCTCAGCAAAAGGGGCGTCACGGGCTCAGCCAATGGGAGGGGGCGAGGGGGAAGGAGGCCGAGGAGGAGGAGGAAGACGGAGGGGGGAAATGGCCGCCGCCGCCTCGCCTCAGCTCAGGCCTGATACTCAGAGGTTTTCACGTCTGTGCGAAGCTAGGCAAGTGGGGTTTATATATCTGTGGAAGGTCCAGGGTGGGAGAAAGAACTCTTGTCTGTGGGAGGCAAGTGTGAATGTTGCAATTGGTCACCTTGATTAGCATTGAATAGCCTTGCAGCTTCAAAGCCTGGCTGCTTCCTACCTGGGGGAATCCTTTGTTGGGAGGTATTAGCTGGCCCTGATTGTTTCCTGTCTGGAATTCCCATTTTCTGGGTGTTGTTCTTTTACTGTCCTGATTTTAGCTTTTCTGTAGCTAAAAATGCATATAAAATTGATTCTATAGGGAGGATAAATGATTGGATTTCAATTCCTACAGCTTAGCTTTCTCTGCCAATAATGGTACCATATCAAACTAAACCTCCCAAGATTCTGTAGCAGTGAGCCATCTTGGATATTGTAAGGGATTTATTATTATTATTATTATTATTATTATTATTATTATTATTATTATTATTATTATTAGACCTTGCTCCCAGGAAGGTGCCTTCGCTGTGGCTCCCAACTTATCTATCTATCTACCTTTCCACATATTCTCCACATTGTGTGTATGTGTATGTATATTATATATACATGAGCCCCAATGGCGAAGTGTGTTAAAGCACTGAGCTGCTGAACTTGCAGACCGAAAGGTCCCAGGTTCAAATCCCGGGAGCAGAGTGAGTGCCCGCTGTTAGCTCCAGCTTCTGCCAACCTAGCAGCTTGAAAACATGCCAATGTGAGTAGATCAATAGGTACCGCTCTGGCGGGAAGGTAATGGCACTCCATGTAGTCATGCCGGCCACATGACCTAGGAGGTGTCTATGGACAACACTGGCTCTTGGGCTTAGAAATGGAGATGAGCACCAACCCCCAGAGTCAGACATGACTGAACTTAACGTCAAGGGATACCTTTACCTTTACCTATACACACACACACACACACACACACACACACACATATGCAGGGACTATATATATATATACACAGTATATATCACACACACACCAATTTAACAAAGTTTCAGCCACAAAAACAAAGTTTCTGAAGTAGAACAATGACTTTCACAGTAAAGACAACCCAATTTAACAGGAAATAAGACTTTCAAACCAGGAACAGATTTCTGCAATTATTAAAAAATGGTTTATTATAAAAGCTATGAAAATTCGCCAAAAATCAGAGGACAAGGGAAACGTTCCAAATTTTGGTGAGCTATCAGTGTTAAATGTGTTCTACCACTGTACCAAGTTTGAAGAAGATCACTCAAAAAATGAGGGTGGGAGAGTCCTGTAAAGTCCTCTCCCTCTGTGCTGTTTTTGGGAATTGCGCATGCGCGTCCGCCATTAACGAATTAATTTAGAAAATAACGAATTTTCGTTAATTTCGAAATTTTTTGGGGGCAAAATTCGGAAATACCTTCAAAAACGAAACGCTGCCCCCCTCTACTTTTGCAACGAGTTTAGAATCAAATTTTTCGTGGATCGATCAAGCCTAGTAAACAACATAAGGCTAACATGACACAGCTTAAGAATACACATTACACAGTTCAGCAATAACTGTAACATTGCCTTCCCCTCTCCTTTCTCCTTGCTGGATGCTGCATGGCATCGGTCTCCCCAATCGCCCCAAAAGGGGAAAGAGGACACTGCCCCCCAAAAAAATCCAAGGGGAGAGCCAAAGCCAACGTTCTTTACATCACAGTCACAGAAAGGTCTGCAAAAATTAGCCCCCCTCTACTTTTGCAACGAGTTTAGAATCAAATTTTTCGTGGATCGATCAAGCCTAGTGGCTATGTGTGTATGTCAATTAAATAGGTAGCCTGTCTTTCTCAGCCTCACATGGATGCATAAATGGAAGAAGGGGAAGAAGAGGAGGAAGAAGGCAGAAGCGGCGGCAGTAACATATATACTTCATATTAAGCCTTAATGACACATAGAGACTGAGAAAAGAGGCAAGTTTTTTTATCGTGTCAGAAGCGACTTGAGAACATATTGCAAGTTGCTTCTGGTGTGAGAGAACTTGTCATTGACAGAGGTGTTGCCCAGAGGACACCCGGATGTGTTACCATCCGACTTGGAGATTTCTCTCATGTCCTCTAAAGCTAGAACTGACATGAAGGAGCTCGCCCAGTCTTGCAGATTCGAACTGGCAACCTTCAGGGCAGCAACTCAACCTTTAGGTTAGCAGTCCAGCCAGCACAAGGGTTTAACCCATTGTGCCACTGCAGCTCCTACAAAAAAGGCAAAGACTACTATAAAGTGGACAATAAATGGTCAAAAAGAGAATGTGGTCATACAGGAAAAGGTAAGCAACAGCTAGCACCTAACTGCTCACGTCATGGACACATTCTTATCTGTTGTATGTCTTGCTAATAAATGCCAGTCAAAACGTCCAAGTCAAGCAATTAGTTAGCAAGCAGATTTAAGAAATACAGTATATAAGAGAGAAGCATTTCTTTTTTCTTACCATTTTATCAATCTTCATATCATCAAGCTACTTATTAACCAAAGACCTTGTTCCTATAATATCTGGTGCATAAACATTAACCAAGGAAGCATTGAACTACAGCAGTGATTTCTGGCCCTTCAGACTGAACAATCTATCAGAAAATTATTAGCTACTTGGTGTGCCAGCCTATCAATAACCAGTCAATTAGAATTGTTAATTTTTTCCTGAATATAAGAAAGTTCCTTACCATGTGCTAAGTCACTGGTAATTATTTTCATCCCTGACTTGTCTGCTGCATAAATTACCAAAGTTGTAGTGCAGTGTTTTGGGCTTATAACAGCCTTTCATTCTTTAATTACATTATTTGCCATGGTACATTGGCATTGTCCCACTACAACAATGGTTCTCAACCTGTGGGTCCCTAGGTGTTTTGGCCTACAACTCCCAGAAATCCCAGCCAGTTTACCAGCTGTTAGGATTTCTGGGAGTTGAAGGCCAAAACATTTGGGACCCACAGGTTGAGAATCACTGTTCTAAACAGTCACTGAACCAGTCACATGGTCTGCACCCCCCCCCCCCCACACACACACACACACACTGCTTTAAGTACATAGAGCTAAGATAACTTCAAACCAAAAAAGACATATACTTCAGGTGAAGGGGCAAAGATGTAAAAATACTCCTTTTCAATCCAAAGTCAAAAGCAGGAGGCCCCTTTTCAGTGGAGAGGGCAAGGAAGGACACCACGAAAGTTGGATCTTCAAACTGCAAAAAAAGCTATTTATTGCGAGCTTAGCAATGCGACAAAAACATGCATACATCAATGCAATAAAATAATTTGTCGCCCTTTCAAAATGGTTGCAAGGGTTTTTATCATTTCTACAGAAAGTAGTAAGCATATCCTTATTGGCCTACAAAGATCATTTACCCCATTCATCTAATGTTGGCTACATCATAAGCATCTTAACCTGTTGTGGTAATCTCTGAGCAGTTAGACTCAATTTAACCCTCTCTGGGGAAGATTCCACCAAAATGCAGCAGAGTAGCAAAAGCAAAAGCTTTCAAATGCAACAGTTACTTACACGGGGCGAGCAAAGAGAAGCCTTTCAACTAAGGATGGCAATGGAGTGCAGAGTCTCAGTAAAAGTTCAAAAACATTTATTCAGGTAAAAAGAATTCCATTGTAGATAGAAAGGCTTGGGAGCTGTCTAGTCTACTCTAGACTGGTTTCTAAGGAAAAATAAGAAAGGAAAAATAACAAACATCTAAATAGTTACATCTTGCCAGGAGAGACAGCAAGATGCTGCTTGTTAGCTAGAAGAACAAAGGGAGAAGACTGAACCAAAATGGTTCCAACCTCATGGTCCAGTTTATTGGGGCCATAAAAGACATTCTGACCAATGAGAAGTTAGTGTCCCTGGAGATTCACATTTCTACTAATGTCAAAGTAAGGGATGTGACGTAAACAGGATAGAGTGAAACACAGTAAAGCCTATCTAGGTATGCTTTGGAAACAGGGAAAGGATTCCCTCAATCTAACTCTATCATCTATCTGACTACATTTAGACTTGAGTAGTCCAGGGTGATTCCCAACATAACCATCATGCAATTCCATTGGTTTTCTATGTTGTAACTGTTGTGGTAATCTCTGAGCGGTTAGACTCAATTTAACCCTCTCTGGGGGAGATTCCATCAAAATCAGCAGAGTAGGAAAAGCAAAGCTTTCAAATGCAACAGTTACTTACACTGGGTGAGCAAGAGAAGCCTTTAGGATTGCAATGGACTGCAGAGTCTCAATAAAAGTTCAAAAAGTGTTTATTCAGGTAAAAAGAACTCCATTGTAGATAGAAAGGCTTGGGAGCTGTCTAGATTACTATAGACTGGATTCTAAGGAAAAATAAGAAAGGAAAAATAACAAACATCTACATAGTTACATCTTGCCAGGAGAGATGGCAGGATGCTGCTTGTTAGTTTGAAGAACAAAGGGAGAAGAGAGAACCAAAAAATGGTTCCAACCGCATGGTCCAGTTTATTGGGGCCATAAAAGACACTCTGACCAATTGGAAGTTAGTGTCCCTAAAGATTCACATTTCTACCAACTTCAAAGTAAGGGATGTGACGTAAACAGGATAGAGTGAAACACAGTAAAGCCTATCTAGGCATGCTTTGGAAACAGGGAAAGGATTCCCTCAATCTAACTCTATCATCTATCTAACTACATTTGGACTTGAGTAGTCCAGGATGATTTCCCAACAGTAACAACATGTGACTCTTTAGACAATGGTGCTTTTCATGTTATTGACCCTGATCTCAGTACCAGCTTATCTTCCTCTTGTTGCAAGTTTTGGAACCCGCTGGGAATCCTAGGGCGTAGTGGTTAACCGGTTCTGACTTGATGTATTGTTATTATTGAAAGTAACTTCTTTTTCTCTGGAACATCTCTTTTTCCAAACATCAGCACTTTCTCTCAAACGTAGGCCTCTCTCAAACATAGGCCTTTGCAACTTAGATTAATCAAAACATATGGGAATTCTTTTTTAAAAAAACCCACGTCCCCCTCACAGGAAACAAACAGACACATTATAAAACAGACAAACATTAATTAGAGGAGGCTTGAGAAGGTTCCTATCTCCAACAAGGAGTGTTTGATTGATTGATTCATGGATTTTGGAATACCTGTATTTGCTTATACCTGTAACATGAGATCGCTTGAAAATCGGATGCAAGTCTAAACATAACATTTATTTATGTTTCATATAAATATATATACTCTGTGGGTGTGTGTGTGTGTATGCATTGCTTTTAATAATTGTGTGCATGAAACAAAGTTTGTGTCCATTGAACCATCAGAAAGCAAAAGTGACACTTTTTCAGCTGCCCAATTTTGGACAGTTCTGTATTTTGTAATCAGAATTCCAGATAAGAAATGCTCTACTCATACTACAGTATTCCCTCCCCTGCCAAATACAATTGCTGTTTTATGGACACACCTTAATCAACAAGGAAATATCTACTGTGTTTAGAACATGATCGACATGCCAAAGCATAATCACATAATTGGAGGAGAAAGTCTGAAAGGTCGCATGTGCTTCATAACTTATAGTTAGAATGTAGGCACATACCACAAGCCACAGCAATGTAAGGCAACTGCCAAAGAAATGGGAGGACATATTCAAGTTTCAAGATGCTTAAACAATCTTTTATAGTTCACAACTTTTTAGGAATTCAAGTTTTAAAATTAAATTATTTGATTATTGATAATTTTGTATCATGGAAAATAGCTGCCCAAACCCAACCATGTTAATAATGGCTATCCAACTCAGTCTACAAAAGAAAAGGAAATGAATAAAACCTGTTGATTTCCTGCCTGGAAATTCTTGACTCTTTCCTAAAGTGAAAGAAAAAGGTGGAGAAAAATTGCAGAACTAGTTCTACAGTTTTGAAGCCACTCCTACAGTTAAGAGTTATAATATCACAAACAACGTGGTAGAGTATGCAAACTGCAGTCACTGTAAAAAACATCATATAAATGATCTGAAGGAAAATCAAACATTGAAGGAGTAATGTGGTCATGAAAATGGGTTAGAGGGTGTATTATGCTGGTTGTCCCTCCATGTCCATGAGTTCTGCATCCATGGATTCAACCAACCATGGGTTGAAAAAAATTGTAAAAAATAAAATAAAAACGGACTTTGCTGTATTCCATGTTATAAAAGTAATACCATTTTACTGTTGTATATAATGCAACTTGAGCATCTATAGATTTTGTTATCCATGGGAGAAGCAAACTCAAGTGAATGCTAAGGGCCCATTGTGAAACACAAACAAAATGCTAAGATAAGTTCTGGTCTACCTAGATCCATTGCCATTCATTTCTTACTAGCTTGGGTACCCGGCATTACCCAGTGTAACGGGAAACCTTATTTATTGGGGATTTTTGTATATGTTATTAATGTTGGTTTAATGGTAAAGGTAGGCAGGAGATAGCTACTTCTGATTGGCTGTGCGTCGCCATGGTAACGTAGCTACTGCTGTAGATATGTAACTATTTGGAGAGGCTAGCAAGAAAGGGGCGGAGCTAGCTGAAAGGAAAAAGGAGGCCCCGCCTCCTGTGCCACACACCCTGGCCCTGCCTCCCGCACCGCACGGCCCAGCCAGGCTGCAGCGGGAGTCCTTCCAGGCCGCGGCGAAGGCCCTATAAATCCAGGTCAATGGCCCCCAAACCTCTTGAGTATTTTTTGTTGGTCATGGTGGTTCTGTGTGCCAAATCTGGCCCAGGTACATTGCTGGTGGGGGTCACAGTGCTCTGTCTTGATGCAGGGTGAACTACAACTTCCATCATGTTGAGTCAGTCCCCCAAGTCCTTTCATTATGTTTAGTTGCTGATCAGTTCTGCTCTGTTTGCTGTGCACCATAGAAAAGAGTAGGAAAAAGTTATGGGCCAGGCTGTGAAGCAGCTGGTTAGTAGCCAACAGCAATAAATCACCACTGATTGTGAGATCATTGATTCAAAGCCCGGGTCGGGGTTAAAGCTCCCGACCATTAATAGTCTAGCTTGCTGCCAACCTAACCAGCTCGAAAACAGATGTGTCTGTAAGTAAGGAATTCTAGGCACTGCTTAATGTGGGGAGGCTAATTTAACTTAACTTATGACACCATAAAACTGCCAGCAGTGTGCAAAGAACATGAGGAAGTACTACCATCAAAAAGGACTCTGCGTCACAGTGGATGATGAAACGGTAGTTCCCCCTGTGGCCGGAACCAAGCATACCCTCATGAACCCTCATTGAATTTGATTTCCTGCTTCTTAGCGGGGGGTTGGACTGGATGGCCCATGAGGTCTCTTCCAACTCTACTATTCTATGATTCTATGATTCTAAGCCAGAAGCTGGAAAAATGTTAAATAGCCTCTATTGTCTGTCTGTATATGTGGTATGTCTGATAGTGGCATTTAATGTTTGTATATGTGCATTGTAATTCGCCCTGAGTCCTCTTTGGGGTGAGAAAGGTGGAATATAAATGCTATAAATAAATAAATAAATAAATAATGATCGGGATCAGGCAAATTCCACACCAATTGAGAGACTCAGAAACACTGGGATGTCTGCAGTGGAGGAAACATATAAAATTTAGGATGCAATTGTCTCTGTATGAAAGCATTCACTAGGGTGGTGGGCAGTTTTGTGTTTGTGGAGGACACTGGCAGAGACTGTACATGTTCACAGTGCCCACTATATCCTGCAATGTTATTGGAGGGAGGGTTGTTGATGTCTTTTGCATAGTGGGAGCTATAGCTATTTGTGGAAGTGGGAGCCTCTCTGCGTAAGTGGACACCTCAGCCTCATACACACATACATATTTTTACTTTTATTATGTGTATAGATAGATAGATGAGGCATAAGATGGGGAAGCTCACACTCTTGCATCTTATATGATGTAGATATGCAAAAAATGACACAATGTTAAAATGGAGGAATATTGGAACTATACTGACACTGTATGAATTTCTGTAATCTTCTGATGTGTCCTTTCTCCATATTTTTAGTAGGGAGTAAGTAACATTTAGTTGGTATCATGTGACAGTGGTTTATGTCTAATCCACAAATAAAATAAAGAATGATGTTACCATGCATTGGATTTCTCATGACACCTGTTGGTTATGGTGTACCTTAACTTAGAAAAGCCACAGGCAAAAAAAGAATGTGATTGTTTTTATGGTTTTCACTGTTTTACGAGTTGTATAGGTTTTTAATTTTGTTTTAATAATGTGTGTATTGTGCTGCTTATGTAATGTATGTTGCTGTTTTTATGCTTGTAAACCGCCCTGAGTCCCTTCGAGGAGAGAGGGCGGTATGTAAATAAAGTTTTACTTACTTACATAATTACTAATAATGATGTTTCAGTGCTAACTTACAGTCATCTGTCCAGATTGCCTGGGCCTTAAAAATGAGGAACCTTTCTCTGACAGTTTGTCCTCCCTGCCATGGCTGTTTTAAAAAGTAAACCAGTGTTGATATATCCATATGTCCATTGAAAAACCTCTGTGTACATTGGTCTAATTTACAAACTTATAAAACACACACACATATTTGGGCTCTTTCACACTACACAACTATAGAATCATAGGATTAGAAGAGACCAGAAGGGCCATCCAGTCTTGTCCTCTGCCATGAAATCACATGGTGCTGTTTCATTTTAAATGTTATGTTTCCTTCCTATGGAATCCCAGGATTTGTAGTTTGGGGAAGTTCAGTCAGAGAGTTCTACTGCCTCAATGAACCCATTATCTCATAGGGCAGAAACAAGGAAGTTAAAGTAGGCTATAGCATTGCAAATGTGTTATTGAGCCATGGTAACCCTTTCCCCACCACAAATATATTAAAGACCTTTCCTGGGCATCCGGAGTTGTGCAAGTTTGAAGCTTTAGAAGATTAGGAAGAGGCATAGCAGCCACTATACCCTATGAACTATATATTGTGTCTAACCCTTCAATAAATTGTATCAATTTGATTATTTCTATGTAACTTGTATCTTTTCAGCTGTGTACAGTGTTACCTCACTACTTCGCGGTTCACTTTTCGCAGATTTGCTGTTTCACGGTTTTTCAATAGACTCTAAAAGAGTATTATAAATAATAAAAAAATTACTATTTACAGCCTAAGAATGGGAGGGATGTGAAGCCAAACGGAGAGAAAAGAAGCCCAAGCAGCAACGGGAGGAGAAGGAGGTGATTTATCCGCACACAATTGGTTGATAAAGACTTAAAATAGTGTAAAACTACTAAAATAATGTATAAATATTAAAATATAGTGTCCCTACTTCGCGGATTTTCACTTATTGCGGGTGGTCCTGGAACCTAACCCCAGCGATAAGTGAGGGAACACTGTACTGTATTTTATATGAAGTGCATATCAACTGCCTCTTAATGTATCAAAATGTAACCTAGAGACAGTTGCCCCTCTGTGACCCCGTTAAGATAATCTCCTGGGGATGGAAAGCTTGAGCAAATCCCTCTAGTTATTTCCCAAGTCAGATAATCATCAGATTCCTTGTGTGTATGCAAGGATAGGTAATTTAAGGTGAAATCATTACAAATGTGTATTGTGAAAGGGCCCATGTTCAGTTGGCTGTGATAATTTCTATTTATGCATTTTTCCCTATGCTAGAATTCTGTTTAATCCAGTGTCAGATAGAGTATATATTTTATAACTTGGTTGATTGAAAACATGTAAAAGAAGGGTGAGGAACCTCTTTCAACCTGAGGATCAAATTCGATTCCAGATAGGTTTTCAAGGCAGATGACACATTCTATGGTTGAGAAGGGCCAAAGGCAAAAACAAATGGGCAAAAAAGATCAGCATGCAGTTTATAGGTCTTATATTGCCTAGGAGAGGCCTCCACCTTTTGGAATGGGGTTGAGATGAAGGAGAAGCTCTGTTTAAGGGTCTAAAAAGAAGTGTTTCCTGTTTGTGAAGAGGCTCTCCCATCCAGAACCGTGCTTTGGGGATCATGAAGAAAACTCTTGAGATTGTTACTCTTCATAAGGAGGAGGATGACAGAGCAGGTGGGGCAACTGTGATCCCCTCCTTATATGTATTTTTATAACACCTTAATAGTTTGTGTAGTTGGATACAGACTGCTAATCTGTACATACATTGGAGATTACATATGAATAACTATGAGTTCCGACTGACAAACTACACATTTATGGATCCACTTTATATGCAGTTTCTGCCTCCTGCAGAATTCTGGGATTTGTAGTTTTGTGAGGCCCAGGACCTGTCTGGCTGAGCAATTTAAAGGCCCCTCTGTAAACTACAAGCCCCAGAATTCTGCAGGAGCCAGAAACTGGATTTAAAGTGGATCCATGCTCTAGTATGATGAGATCCTGTATTTACATAGATGACACTTATGGGTTTTCATGAACTCTCTGTATGCCTCTACTTAGGCAGGTTTGAATGTTGATGGAGCCAAAGTCACTGGATCTGTTCAAGATGTGTTGTTGCTGACTAGAGTTGTATCTGGAGTATAGAATTAATGCAATTTGAACTTAAAGAGATGCAAAATTGTATTAATTTTGCAGTGTAAATGCACTCCTGGGCCACAATGGCTTATAGGTTGAAAATAAAAGGAGAAGTGACTTGATTTCTTTCTAGAACATGCAGAGTTCCTGATGTTGCATGTCAACTGTATAATCATAGGCTCTATGTACACAAGTGTACAATCAATACATGGAAAATGTGCAGAGAACACAGAATACCTCATTCCTCACTAGGTTGACTTGGCTCGCATCCCAGGTGTGTAAAGGGCTGCCTTTCAAAGGAGTCAGGGTTAATTTGTGATGCTAATATATGCCACTGCTGTGTAATAAGTGGAAAGGCAATTTAATAACCAGAATGTGAGTTTTTTTTAAAAGGATGGAGAAAATGCTATTTCAAGGACAACAACAGAGGAAAAAAATAAATAAAGGCATAGGATCTGAGTATCCAAGTCATGGACATTTACTGAAACTGAAAAAGTGGGAAGACTGAAGATGGTTCAGAAATGTAAAGAAAAGTCAGAAAAATAACTGTGGCGTCATAATTTTGGGGAAACCACCAAGCCCGGAGCTGGGAGGGTTTACAAGTTCAACCCCCCCTCCCAAACTTTTGTCAGGTTAAAAAAAACTTGGTTTACTCATGAATTTAAACTGGTTAACCAAATCCCCACGCTAAATTTATGAAAAGCAAAATTAGAATTCCCCCAGAAGCATTATCTCAACCAAATTTTGATAATTTATTCACACTATCATTACCTACCTTTCTGCCAATTTACATTGCAATAGCAGCAATAGCCGAGATAGTGGAAGTGATCAAGTTGTGACATCACAGATGTTTAATCAACATTTTCAGTGTGAAGGCAATGTAATCCATTGACACTGATACCAGAATCGGACTCCCCAGGTTGAACTCCATAAGAAAAACTTAATTTTAAATACAATTTACAATGTTTCCAGGCATATAACAACTATGATCATTTGTACTTATTTTAAAAGTTTATACTTAATTTTTTCCTAAACTATCAAGTATTTTTAATAATTTAACATAGCTGTGGCTATGTTGAACTCCATAGCTTTGCATTGACATTGCATTGGAGGCTGTGTGATGGTGGTGGTTGGAGTGTGGAGGGATGAGTGTATTATTTTGTGGTGTGTGATAATTTCGTTGTGCAATAGGGAAGCAGGAAAATTTGAAGCTTTAGCTAACCTGTAGATATTGAGGATGGGCCCCTGGTGGCACAGTGTGTTAAAGCGCTGAGCTGCAGAACTTGAGGACCAAAAGGTCCCAGGTTCAAATCCCGGGAGCGGATTGAGCGCCCGCTGTTAGCCCCAGCTCCTGCCAACCTAGCAGTTCGAAAACACGCAAATGTGAGTAGATCAATAGGTACTGCTCCGGCAGGAAGGTAACGGCGCTCCATGCAGTCATGCCAGCCACATGACCTTGGAGGTGTCTATGGACAACGCCGGCTCTTCAGCCTAGAAATGGAGATGAGTACCAACCCCCAGAGTCTGTCATGACTGGACTTAACGTCAGGGGGAACCTTTACCTTTACTAGATATTGAGGGAAAACCTGGTGAGTTCCTCTAATCACAAATGTTCCGAGTCGAGAAATCAGGATCTCACCAGCGTAAAGGCAAACAACATAAGTTTTTATTCAATCTGCAGAAGGGACACTCACACGGCAACAAATGCTCAAAACGTGTAAGCGTACCAAATATGGAAAAGGCAGGCATCTTTATTCACAAAGAATTCCATACATTAATATTGCTGCTGCTCAGTCGCATCATGATCTTTTCCAAGCTTTCCTGTCTTCTCATGATGTGGCCAAAATAGAGCAGCTGGGCATTATTTATTTATTTATTTATTTATTTATTTCTTATTATTAATATTGCTATCCACTTGGAATTCCTTCTCAGCCCCTTGATTGGACAATGTAAAAAGCCGGCTGAATGCACACAGAGTGCGTTATCATTGGCATATCATAGGCTTTTGATTTCTGTTACTTCTATTTTTAAATTGTTTTAGATTTTAGTCTGTTCTTGTAAGCCGCCCCGAGCCCTAGGGGAGTGGCGGCATATAAGTCTGAATAATAAATAAATAAATAAATAAATATTGGAGTTCTATAAAAGATGTTGTGTCATGACCTTGGTTTTGTCTTTGTCTTCACTGAGCTCCCTGTAGGCTGTCACCGCCCCCAGTTCCTTCAAGGTCAACCCAGTCACTTCAAGGATACCGTCCATCCATCTTGCGCTTGCTCGGCCTCTCTTCCTTTTTCCTTCCATTTTCCCCGGCATCATGATCTTTTCCAAGCTTTCCTGTCTCCTCATGATGTGGCCAAAATACTTCAGCTTTGCCTCTAATATCCTTCCCTCCAGTGAGCAGCATTATTTCCTGGAGGATCGACTGGTGGATCTTCTTCCGGTCCAAGGCACTCTCAGGATTTTCCTCCAGCACCAGAGTTCAAAAGCGTCTATCTTCCTTCGCTCAGCCTTCCTTATGGTCCAGCTCTCGCATCCATAGGTTACTATGGGGAATACCATTGCTTTGACTATGCGGACCTTTGTTGCCAATGTGATGTCTCTGCTCTTCACTATTTTGTCAAGGTTGGCCATTGCTCTCCTCCCAAGAAGTAGATGTCTTCTGATTTCCTGGCTGCAGTCTGCATCTGCAGTGATCTTCACGCCTAGAAATATAAAGTCTGTCATTGCCTCCACATTTTCTCCCTCTATTTGCCAGTTATCAATAGGTGTAGTTGCCATGATCTTGGTTTTCTTGACGTTTAACTGCAACCCAGCTTTTGTACTTTCTTCTTTCACCTTGGTGATAAGGCTCCTCAGCTCCTCCTCGCTTTCGGCCATCAGAGTGGTATCATCTGCATACCTAAGGTTGTTAATGTTTCTTTCAGCAATTTTAACTCCTGCCTTGGATTCCTCAAGCCCCGCTGGTTCATGAGGTCACGAAGAGTCGGAGACAATTAAACGACTGAGCAGCAGTCTCTGGTTGTGACCCCCCCAGGTTGTGCCAGTCAGCTTTGGTATGATATTGTTTATAGGTAAAGGACGTTAAGTCCAGTCATGTCTGACTCTGGGCATTGGTGCTCATCTCCATTTCTAAGCCGAAGAGCTGGTGTTGTCCGTAGACACCTCCAAGGTCATGTGGCTGGCATGACTGCATGGAGCGCTGTTACCTTCCCACCAGAGCGGTACCTATTGATCTACTCACATTGGCATGTTTTCAAACTCACTCCGTTCCTGGGATTTGAACCTGCGACCTTTCGGTCTGCAAGTTCATCAGTGTTTTAACACACTTCGCCACCGGGGCTCCTTGATATTGTTTATAGCACCCACTTTTTGTTTCTTGTAGGTCAAAGTGACTTGCAGCATTGTAGAAGATCTGCCTTGATATTCTGAGTGATACTTACTTACTTAGGCAATCCCTCATAGTTCGAGGACAATTGTCTTCCATTTCTGATGTCTTGGGGGGTGTGTCTGTAGATGGCTGAAGAGACCTATTCTTGATCTGCATGTTCTACCGCAGTGAGGACATCGGTTTCCAGGTGGAAGGTGGTCCCGGTCAGGGTTGGCTTGACGCGCCTTCCTCTTGGCACGTTTCTCCCTTAAGCCCTCCATTCATGCCTCTTCGAACTCCGCAGCACTGCTGGTCACAGCTGACCTCCAATTAGAGTGCTCAAGGGCCAGGGCTTCTCAGTTCTCAGTGTCTATGTCACGGTTTTTAAGGTTGGCTTTAGGTCCATCTTTAAATCTCTTTTCCTGCCCACCAACATTCCGTTTCCCATTCTTGAGTTCGGAGTAGAGTAACTGCTTTGGGAGCCGGTGATCGGGCATTCGGACAACGTGGCCAGTCCAGCGGAGTTGATAGCATAGGAGCATTGCTTCAATGCTGGTGGTCTTTGCTTCTTCCAGCACGCTGACATTTGTTCGCCTGTCTTCCCAAGAGATTTGCAGGATTTTTCTGAGGCAACGCTGATGGAAATGCTCCAGGAGTTTGGTGTGATGTCTGTAGACCATCCACGTTTCACAGGCGTAGAGCAGGGTTGGGAGGACAATGGCTTTATAAACAAGCACCTTGTGGTATCTCTACGGATGTCCCGATCATATAACACTCTCTGCTTCATTCTGAAAAATGGCTTTATAAACAAGCACTACGGATGTCCCGATCATCAAACACTCTCTGCTTCAGTCTGAAAAATGCTGCACTCGCAGAGCTCAGGCGGTGTTGTATTTCAGTGTCAATGTTGACTTTTGTGGAGAGGTGGCTGCCAAGGTAGCGGAAATGGTCAACGTTTTCTAGTGTTACACCATTAAGCTGTATTCCTGGCATTGCAGAGGGGTTAGCTGGTGCCTGTTGGAAGAGCACTTTGGTTTTCTCCATGTTCAGTGAGAGGCCGAGCTTCTCGTATGCTTCTGCGAAGGTGTTTAGAGTGGCTTGTAGGTCTACTTCTGGGTGATATGACAGCGTGGAAGGGCCCTAAGAGAGAGCAAAGGGGGAGGCATGGCTGGAAGGCGGGGAGGAGGGAGAGCAACTGGGCCGGGAGCCAGCGAGACTGCCAGGCGTTTCTGGCCTCTCCTCCCACAGCCCGCATTTCTCCATCCTCCTTCCCCTTCCCTCCCCTTCCCTCCAGGCTGAGTTCATTCACTGGGATTGGTTTCAAATGACGCCATCGCTTTATTTTTACACCAATGACCTCATCTCGGCGGCTGCCTGTAAGTTTACTGACCAGCAAAAACTCTTCTCTCCTTCCTTCCTTCTCTCCCTCTCCCCTCCTCCTCCCTCCTTGTTTTGTTCCGTACAATTCAATTATTCAGCCTGTTTGCTCTCTACCTTTAATTACAAGGCGACTATCTGTCGGTGGGATATTCCCCCCTCCTTTTCCTTCCTTTTTCTCATCTTCAAGGAGGAAGAAAAGCCTCTTCTCCCCAGGAACCCCTTTTCTCTGAACTAGGGCAGGGGGGGACACAAACACAGGCACGCACGCACCGGGAGACTCCAAAGCGCAGGGGAAATTTCCCACCGGCTTTGAAGAAGGGAGCCTTGAGAGAGAGACACACAGAGAGAGAGAGACTGAGGGAGCCTGGCAGAGCGCGAAGAGCCCGGTGGCAGCAGCGGCGGTGCTTTTAAAGCGGGGAAAAGTAAGTCTTTGGGGAAAGGGGGAGGTTGTGTCACCCCTGTCCATGTCCAGACTTGAAGAGAGGGCCGCTGGAAGCGTGGGCCAAAGGGAAGAGCCATCTTCTCCGTCCCCTCCCGCCCTGTGGGCCTGTTTGTTTACCATTGGCGCCACAACAAGCCCGGGGTTCTCTTCAGTATCCCTGGCTCGACAACAGTCCATGTGAGAAAGATCTTGGAGTCTTAGGGCCCTTCCACACAGCCATATACAGTAGAGTCTCACTTATCCAACCTAAACAGGCCGGCAGAACGTTGAATAAGCGAATATTTATTTATTTATTTTATTTACAGTATTTATATTCCACCCTTCTCACACCGAAGGGGACTCAGGGCGGATCACATTATACACACATAGGGCAAACATTCAATGCCCATAAGCACATCAAACAGAGACCGAGACAGACAGACGCAGAGGCAATTTAACCTTCTCCTGAGGGGATGTTTGATTCTGGCCACAGGGCGGAGCAGCTGCTCCATTATCCACTCTGACGGCACTTCCTCATTCCAGGTTGTAAATTAGTTAACCTTGCCTCCCCACTTCTTTTATAAGTGGTACCTTATTTCCTACTTGATAGATGCAACTATCTTTCGGGTTGCTAGGTCAGCAACGAGTACGGGCTATTTTTAATTTTTAATTGGCGGGTGCTCACCCCACCACGGGCTGGCCTCGAACTCATGACCTCATGGTCAGAGTGATTTATTGCAGCTGCTCAACAGCTTGCGCCACAGCCCGGCCCCAATGTTGGATAATAAGGATATGTTATATATTATGTTATATATCGTCCGCAAAAGCGCGGATTTTGATTTCTTGTTTATCCAATTTGATACCTTTTAAGTTTGCGTCCTTCCTAATTGATCTTAACAGGACTTCTAAGGCTAAAATGAAAATCAGTGGAGATAACGGGCAACCCTGTCTAGTGCCCTTTTTATTTCGAATTCCTCTGTTATTTGACCATTAATCCTTAATTTAGCTTTTTGTTGATCATAAATTGCCTGAATTCCATTGATAAATTAAATGCCAAAATCTAATTCTTTTAATAATAATTTTACAAAATCCCAATTAAACTTATCAAAGGCTTTCTCCGCATCTAGCGATAGAAAGCCCACCTCTTTTTGACAATTCTGGTCATAATATTCAATTGCATCCACTATGATTCTAACATTATAAGGATATGTTGGATAATAAGGAGGGATTAAGGGAAAGCCTATTAAACATCAAATTAGGTTA
Organism: Anolis carolinensis; assembly: GCF_035594765.1. Lineage (NCBI taxonomy): Eukaryota > Metazoa > Chordata > Lepidosauria > Squamata > Anolidae > Anolis > Anolis carolinensis. The sequence goes on along the minus strand of NC_085845.1, from coordinate 99,576,481 downwards.
TGGTTTTACAAATTAAGCACCAAAACATCATGTTATACAACAAATTTGACAGAAAAAGTAGTTCAATACGCAGTAATGCTATGTTATAATTACTGTATTTACAAATTTAGCACCAAAAATCGCGATGTATTGAAAACATTGACTACAAAAATGCGTTGGATAATCCAGAACTTTGGATAAGTGAGACTCTACTGTACTTACTTTCTTACTTACTTACTTAGGCGATCCCTTGTAGTTCGAGGATGATGGTTCTCCATTTCTGTTATCTTGGGGATGGATCCATAGATGGCTGAAGAGACCTATTCTTGATCTGCATGTTCTCCCGCAGTGAGGACATTGGTTTCCAGGTGGAAAGCGGTCCCGATCAGGGTTGGCTTGACAGGCCTTCCTCTTGGCACGTTTCTCCCTTAAGCCCTCCATTCGTGCCTCTTTGAACTCTGCAGCACTGCTGGTCACAGCTGACCTCCAATTAGAGCGCTCAAGGGCCAGGGCTTCCCAGTTCTCAGTGTCTATGCCACAGTTTTTAAGGTTGGCTTTAAGCCCATCTTTAAATCCTTTTCCTGCCCACCAACATTACGTTTCCCGTTCTTGAGTTCGGAGTAGAGTAGCTGCTTTGGGAGACGGTGATCGGGTATTCGGACAACGTGGCCAGTCCAGCGGAGTTGAATTTTTTTGTGTGTGTCAGGAGCAACCTGAGTTGCTTCTGGAGTGAGAGAATTGGCTGTCTGCAAGGACATTGCCCAGGGGACGCCCAGATTTTCTTTGATGTTTTACCATCCTTGTGGGAGGCTTCTCTCATGTCCCCGCATGGAGCTGGAGCTGATAGAGGGAGTTCATCTGCACTCTCCCTGGGTGGGATTCGAACCTGGCAGCCTTCAGGTCAGCAATCCAACCTTCAAGTCACAAGGCTTTTATCCCCTAGGCCACTGGAGGCTCCTAGCGGAGTTGATGGTGTAGGAGCATTGCTTCAATGCTGTGGTCTTTGCTTCCTCAAGCAAGCTGACATTTGTCTGCCTATCTTCCCAAGAGATTTGGAAATGCTCCAGGAGTTGAGTGTGATATCTGCAGACCGTCCACGTTTCTCAGGTGTAGAACAGGGTTGGGAGGACAATGGCTTTATAAACAAGCACTATGGATGTCCCGATCATCAAACACTCTCTGCTTCATTCTGAAAAATGCTGCACTCGCAGAGCTCAGGCGGTGTTGTATTTCAGTGTCAATGTTGACTTTTGTGGAGAGGTGGCTGCCAAGGTAGTGGAAATGGTCAACGTTTTCTAGTGTTACACCATTAAGCTGTATTCCTGGCATTGCAGAGGGGTTAGCTGGTGCCTGTTGGAAGAGCACTTTGGTTTTCTCCATGTTCAGTGAGAGGCCGAGCTTCTCGTATGCTTCTGTGAAGGTGTTTAGAGTGGCTTGTAGATCTTCTTCTGAGTGCGCACAGACTACGTTGTCATCGGCATATTGGAGTTCTATAATAGATGTTGTGGTGACATTGGTTTTGGCTTTCAGTCTGCTAAGGTTAAATAACTTGCCATCTGTCTGATAGATGATTTCCACTCCGGTGGGAAGCTTCCCATCAACAAGGTGAAGTATCATAGCGATGAAGGTGGAAAATAAGGTGGGGGCAATAACACATCCCTGCTTGACACCTGATTCCACCTTAAATAGGTCACTTTGGGAACCGTTGCTGTCCAAGACAGTTGCATATAACCCTGAATATCAAGGCAGAATAACCCACAATATTGGCTTTGAACTGAGTTATCAGTGTCCACACAACTACATATCCCAGTTCAAAGTGATGTGGGATTTTATTCAGCTGTGTGGAAGGGGCCTTGGTAGACAAGTTGAACTGAGCTAACTAGGATACAGCAGCTAAAAAGCCAATGGGATTTCGAGCAGCATCAAAAGGAGTCTAGAGTCTAGATCAGGGCCCCTCAAACTTTTTAAGCAGAGGGCCTGTTCACAGTCCCTCAGACTGTTGGGGGGCCGGACTACGATGAAATAGTAAAAAATTAGGATTGTTGTTGTTGTGTGCCTTCAAGTCGTTTCAGACTTAGGTCAACCCTAACATAAGAGACCTCCAAAGACAATCTAGATGGTCTCATAAGACCATCGGTAAGGAAAAGAACCCTCAAAAGCCATCTAGATGATCTCATCAGGCCATCAGAAGATCACAGATAAGGAAAGGGACCCTCAAAGGCCATCCAGATGGTCTCATAAGAACATTGGTAAGGAAAGGGACCCCCAAAGGCATCTAGACAATCTCACAAAAACATAGGTAAGGAAGGGGACTCTCAAAGGCCATCTAGATGGTCTCATAGGACCATAGGTAAGGAAAGTGACCTCCAAAAGCCATCTAGATGGCCACATAAGGCCGTATCTAAGCAGAGAGACCTTCAAAGACAATCTAGATGATCTCATAAGGCCATAAGCAAGCAAAGAGACCTCCAAAGACCATCTAGACAATCTCATAAGACCATAGGTAAGGAAAGGGACCCTCAAAGGCCATCTAGATGATCTCATCAGGCCATCAGAAGACCATAGATAAGGAAAGGGACCCTCAAAGGCCATCTAGATAGTTTCATAAGACCATAGGTAAGGGGTCCCCAAAGGCCATCTAGACGGTCTCATAGGACCATAGGTAAGGAAAGTGACCTCCAAAAGCCATCTAGATGGTCTCATAAGGCTGTAGCTAAGAGAAGAGATCTTCAAAGACCATCTAGACAATCTCATAAAACCATAGATAAGCAAAGAGAACTCCAAAGACCAAGTAGACTTAGGTCAACCCTAAGTCTAAAGTTTAGGACAGGGGCAGGTAAATGATCTTGGAGGGCCGCATCTGGCCCACATGCCTTAGTTTGGGACCCGTGGTCTAGATCACTGATTCCCAAACTTTTCTTGACTGAGGACCACTTTGGCCAGGGCCCACCTTGGCCAGGGCCCACCTGGACTAGGGACCACCTGGACCAGAAGGGTTACAAATCAGATGCACAATATCTGCTTTGAACTGGGTTATCTGTGTCATATCAGTTCAAAGCCAAAAAAGTGGGATTTTACTCAGCTGTGTGGAAGGGGCCTAGAATGCTAAAACATCAAACATCCGGGCATCCCCTGGGCAAAGCCCTTGAAGATTGCCAATTCTCTCACACCAGAAGCAGCTTGCAGACTTGAGATAGGTCTTAACTTGTGTCTTGAATTCTGACAGCTAATTTAGCTATTGGAGCTCTACCGGCATGTCTTGGGGCAGTCGATTAAAAGGTCCTCTGAGTGACGGTCGCCAGTCGGGTTCTAGGAAACTGGGGCACACACCCCCCCAGAGGACTTCAGTGTTCAGGACAGATAGTATGGGAGAAGTATGGGAGTAGGTGTACAGTTTGGTAACCTGTACCCAAACCATCAAAACCAATACTTCGTACTTTGTCCAGAAACTAATTGGCAGCAGTGGAGTGACTTTAGGATAGGTGTAATATGTTCACTCCTAGATGCTCTTGTAACCAATCTGGCTGCCATATTTTGAACCAACTGGAGTTTCTGAGCTTGGTACAAAAGTAGCCCAATGTAAAGCACATTGCAGAAGTCCAACCTTGAGTTTACCAGTGCATGCACTACCTCCTCAAGGTCCTCCAAATCTAGGAAGGGTACAGCTGGCAGATCTGCTGAAGCTGATAGCACTCCTGGCCATTGCATCTACCTTGGCTGACATTTGGAGTGATAGATCCAGGATGTTATGTTTGCGATATCCTTTCCTATTCTTTCCTCCCCTTGACGTTTTCTTGCTGCTTTTTAGGTTGTTTATTCCCCCTTGGAGTTGAATGTGTAGGTAACCTGAGCTGTGGGTGATATTCTCTTGCATGCCGTCAGAGGGGATGAGGCTGGCACTCTTAAAAAGCAGGGGCACAAATGCCATGTCTTGGGCCCCATCTACACTTGCAGCATAGATAGGGCTCTGGACAGGTTTTGCAATGTGAACTTGTTTCTTACCTTTATTTCGACACGCTTCCACCCACTTTCATTTTAAGTACTACAATTCCAAATGTAGTCACAGAGAACACAATACTGTAAATTGGTAGTTGTTTGTGATATAAAATCTTTTGCACAAGGAAGTGAAGCAGAAGAAGGAATACTCCAACAATACAAAACCATTAGATTTTTTAAAATATTTTTTACTGAGTATTACAGTGATGTTTGGCTCCAGTGGAATGCAGAATTATTATTGCTTCCCCATACTAAGCTCTTGTGCCTTGAGAGATGACATCTGCATATCATTGCATCCCCATGTGCTTGGAAACTTAACCTATTGAATTATTGTCTGCAGGGTGGGGGGAAAGCTAGAAAACCTTTGTTAGGGACAGGTCACCTATCCTGCAGAATATTCACTGTTCTGCCCACATTTCTTTCTCTGTAAGCTATTAGAATTTTGAATAATTGAAAAGCAATGCCTATATCTGGTTCCATTAAGGAACAGTAGAAAGTTTTTTAGCAGATTCGGCATTGCTGTATACCAAACAAAGATAAATATTGTGGAAAATTCTGATTGATAATACTGCATGAAGTTTATTTTATTTTTTGTTGTTGTTATAGAATTGGTTGATGATTTGAAAACATTCGTAGGGCTCTCTACAGGGAATAAAGAACTAGTTTGCCTATTTTGTTTGCTGAATGAGATGTAGGTCAGACATCTATTGCATGAAATGATCCACAAGCAAGAGTTTTGATTTACAGTCCTAATTTGTTTTATTTAAATGAAGGCTGTGGAGCTATTTAAAGTTTGATTTCCCAATCTAAACATATTTGTTTGGCATGATACTCTACTGATTTCAGTAGATCTCATTGGTGTGTTAGTGTGATCAGGTCTCTAATCTTTCAAGTATTCTTTTTTATAATAGACTCTTACCAAGAAAAATGTACTTCTGAACTTGCATAAATTGTGAACTGAGGAAATTAACTATGGAAAGGGTTCACTTTGATCAGTGTGAAGCAGTTCAAAACACTACAAAACCTTTAAAAAGAAGGAACAGATTATTCAAAAACTACAGACATGTACAGATACTTGGAAAGGATGGATTTTAATTTTAGGTTGCTAATATGTTGATTAAACAGTATAATAGTAAATTATGTTATTACTACTTAGAGTAAATACTAAGTGATATGGTGCCTATAAATATGATCAATGAGACCAATGACAAGAGTTATATTGACATGTGTAGTACTGTAGTATTGAGAACATAGAGCCCAATGTAGAGTATTGGATTTCAATGTGATGTAGTCCAATCTTGGAAATGTGATGTATTCCAGGTTTCTTCTTATACTATAACTCCTATGACCTCACAACCTGTATGACAAGTAACCATGCTGAGTGGGAACTGTAGCTGAACAAGGTACATTTTCAGAGCTCTGATTGTATCTTGTTTCAAATCTTCGGCATTTAGCTTTTATAGACTACTAGTAGTGACCACAAGAACTAGAAGGAGGTCAGCAGCACAAGAGCAAACAGGAGTCAAGAACTCACAAGTGTACGTAGTTAGTTCCAGCTCCAACAATTGTCAAGTCAAGAGACGGTTCTACGGAAGCAACTGAACACATTTCATAGAGTTGATAGGGGCCTTCTACCATTCTTCTACTATGGAATGGTAGAAAATCCAGAGCTAGAGCATTCTGGACAGGTGAATTAGAGGCCCCCAGCTTTGCTTAGTGGCCTCCAGCTAAGAACACCCTCCCCTAAATCATTTCCATCACCATACTAATCACCAGGAACATTTTTTCTTATGTTCAGTTGCAATGTACTCTCCTTTGACTTAGATGTCAACTCTATACATGTTTTATTGGTAGTAAACCCCACTGAGTTCAGAAGGACTTACTTATGAGTAGACATATATGGGGTTATGCTGCTTGGCTCTGTAGATCTAATGTCTCCTTCCAGGGCAGCAGAGAAAAGATCACATCTTCTTTTATGGAGCAGCCTACTTCGGGTATTTGTAGAATGCTATCATACACTCCAGCCCAACTCCAGTCTTGGTAGTTGTAGTTACTGTGTGCCTTCAAGTCATTTCTGACATATGGTGATCCTAAGGTGAACTTGTCACAGGATTTTCTTACAGGTTTGTTCTTACACTCCTTTGATACAGAGAGTGTGTGACTTGTTCAACATCACCCAATGAGTTTTAATGGCTGAGTGAAAATTTGAACTCCAGAGTCACTTTCCAATGCTCAAAGCGTTACACTACTCTGGATCTCTCCAGTCTTGAATTCTCTAGTCAATGTGTGAATTTCCTTCAGCCTTTTCTCATGGGACGTATTTTCTCTACCCAACCATTTTTGCTGTCCTCCACTGAACCTGTTCCAGTTTGTCAACATATTTCTTAAAATACAGCATCCAGAAAGGGAAAGGGTAGTCTAAACCCTTCTTAAACTTTTCCCACTAACAACCCCTTTCTGTTTGAGATTTCCCCCCATATATAAGTATATAAAATGGGTATAAAAATCAAACATTTACTGATAATAAATCAGTATTTACAAAGCTTGCTGAACAGATTGGTTTTCCTTTTGTGTGGAATACAGCTGAAGCATTGCTGCATGTTGTTGCTAGCAGATTCCTAGAAAAGGTTCAGCGAACTTTTACTGTTGCAATTTTTTTTGTGATCCCAGCATTGGGCTAAGGGAAACCTATTAGGGGTTGAGATCCACAGCTTAAAAAGCAATGCGCTAATCTAGAGTTAGACAACATTGGAGACTCTGCTGGAAAAAAATGAAACTTTACATCTTGTGACTTGGAGGTGTAGTTCTGTTAATGCATTACCTTTTTTTACATTCATATCACAGTGCTGTGAACTAAGGGTCAGGTTTTGACCAATACTTTGAGAAATTTTTTTCTCATTAGTTGTCTAAATGCATTTTTTAGAAATTTGTGCCTACTAAATTTCATTTTGTCAGTTTATCACAGTTTGCATCCACAAATGCAGTTCAACACCACTTTAAATGGCATTGCTCAATGCTGTGGACTCATGGGAGTTGTAGTTTGGTGAGGCACCTGCACTATTTGGCAGGGAAAACTAAAGACCTTGTAAAATTACAACTCCCATGATTCCATAGCATTGTGCCATCCAATTAAAGTGGTGTCAAACTGCATTTACTCTAAAGTGTAAAACCCCCGGTTCTCCATTATCTCAAGGCAATTTTGAGTATCATCCTGTCCCCCAAAGTGTTAACTATCCCTCCTAGTGGGGTTGTTAATTACATAGCTGAAAATGATTTCTTTCATCCCCTTATCATTTAAACTTGTTTATAACAGTGCTGGAAAATAAGGGCCCAGGACAAAGTCCTATGGCATGATACTAAAATCTCTTTCTGTCATCAATTAATGAGCACTCTTTGAGTACAAGATTCCAGCCAGTTTTTTTGTCCAAGTAATGGCATTACTGGGCCTTAAATTAACTTTCTTGCTGAAAAAAAAATGCCAGAGATGATTTTGTGAGGTATTTGACTGAAATCAAGAGAAATGATTTTCACAATAGTGCTCACAATCCACTACTAAACTGATAACTAATTTGTAAAGGACACATAACAGGGTTTGCTTTGGGCAAATCAATGCCAGCATCTACTAATTACTTCATTTTTATCAAGAAGCTTATAAACTAACTAATGTAAATATCTGACTAATGCAGCACTCAAAAGCACTGATGTAACATTTCAGGCGCCACTGAAGTTATCCCAGATAGTTTAATCCAAAATGAAACGGCAGCAATTATAATGTGCTTGCTCCCTTTACTGTCTGTTTCCAGGTAGGTTTCTAAATTACGACTAGACTTGCTTGGAGCAAATAAGAATCGCTCCCAGGTGCACATTTAGAGGTGCAGTAAATGACAAACATTGGAGATGAACAGTCCTGGATTATTTCTTTCAAGTGTCTGCTGTCATGTCTGTGAGTGCAATATGTCAGGCATAGTTCATACTTCATTTTAAAAGATTTATGATGTTTTCCATGGTCATGAGTGGTTAAGCAGGTGCATACTGATAGAACATCCCAGAGCTGAGGTAATGAACTGCAACAAACAGATACTTTTAAAAAAGTATTTATATGCAAGCTAAATAAATGGGCAAAACTAAACTCTGATTTGAAAACTTTTGAGTTAGGTCTTACTAACAATACCTTAAGGTCATTGTTTCCTGGGCATATCCTCTGTGGCATGTAAACAAATCATGAAAATTCATTCCAACTTACCTAAGACTGTTTAGTGAGTAGGCTGGGAGGATATTCTGAATTACACCTTGATCCCTTTGTGGCGTTAAGTGCCTTCAAGTTATGGTGACCCTAAGGCAAATATGTCATGGAGTTTTCTTGCCAAGATTTGCTTTTGCTTGAGAGGGTGTGACTTATCCAAAGTCAATCAGTGGGTTTCCATGGCTGAGTGAGGATTTGGACCCAGGCTCTCACGGTTGTTAATCATTGGATGAGACCAAATCAGTTTTGAGTTTAGAAACTGGTTGGCTGTAGCCATGATTGACTGATACTGAGTGTATGTACACACTTTTTCCTGATTTGACTTGAGGCTTAAGCTATTGTTACGTAAAAATGTACACAACACAGCAGAATCCATTTATTGCAGCAGTCAGGGAATTCTTACTCCTTGAATGAATTTAGAAGTAAACAAAGCAATTCCTCTTCTGCAAATGTTTTGGTAGCCAAATTTGGAGCAAATGTTTTGGTTGTCAGGTCACTGACTGACTACTTGTTCCTGAGTGTATTTTTGACGTATTATAATTCTTCTATTTTATAAACTGACATAGATACTCATGTTAAAAGGTTATATATCAATTACATTCATGGCAGGAATACCTTCCCTCCCAGTGGTCCTGCATGTTAGCACAAAATATTACTGTTGGTTCCTGATGTGAGGGGTTGATTGCTCCTTAGAAGAGAAACAGTTTAGAAAGGGAAAAACATTCTTAACTGGTGGATCATTTCTGCTCAGAACTCCACATATTTTTTTGCAAGACCACTTTTTAACTATGGACAGATAGGTTTAGTGTGATGCTCACAATGTGAAGCATGTGAAATATAAAAGACTAGCTTAGTTACCCGACGATGTCCAGGTTCGGTATTTGGTAATTTGTAACACTATTTATTTGAAAGAGTCATTGTTTTGGGATTTTATGAATGGTCCCATTAAGAAAATATATAAGGATGTGGGTAAACTACAATTTCAATCATCATCTAGCATCACAGGCCCGGGCTGTGGTGCAGGCGGGAGAGCAAGCCAGTGCAATTAACTGCAATGAATCACTCTGACCAGGAGGTCATGAGTTCGAGCCCCGCTCGGAGCCTATGTTTGTTTGTCTTTGTTCTATGTTAAAAGGCATTGAATGTTTGCCTATATGTGTAATGTGATCCGCCCTGAGTCCCCTTCGGGGTGAGAAGGGCGGAATATAAATGCTGTAAATAAATAAATAAATAAATATGTCATGCCCCCAAACCACACCAGTATTTAAAGTTGGTCAAGTTAGATATGTATGCCAAGTTTGGTCCAGACCCATCATTGATGTGCTTCACAGTGCTCTTTGGATGCAGGGTGAACTACAACTCTCATCATCCCTCTGTGAGTGCCCACCAAACCCCAATATTAGTTAAAGCTGATCATGATAGGTATGTATGCCAAGTTTGGTGCAGATCTATTGTTGGCAGGGTTCACAGTGCTCTCTGGATACGGGTGAACTATAACTCCCAACCTAAAAAGTCAATTCCCCCCAAACCCCACCAATATTCAAACTTGGTATGTGCCAAGTTTGGTCCAGATCCATTGTCCATTTGGTTTACGGTGCTCTCTGGATGCGGGTGAACTACATCTTCTTAGATTCAAGCTCAATTCCTGCCAAGCCCCACCAGTATTTAAAGTTGGGCATGTTGAGTCTGTATACCAAGTTTGGTTCAGATCTGTTGTTGATTTGGTTCATGGTGCTCTCTGATTGCAGGTGAACTACAATCCCCAAAATCATGTGTCAGATCCTACTAGTATTCAAAGTTGGCTATATTGATACTGTGTGTCAAGTTTGGTCTAGATCAAGCATGGGCAAGCAACTACCCTCTAGGTGTTTTGGACTTCAGCTTGCAGAATTCCTAATACTGGCTGCTAGGAATTGTGGGAATTGAAGTCCAAAACACCAGGAGGGATGATGTTTGCCCATACCTGATCCAGATCCATCATCGATTGGGTTCACAGTGCTCTCTGAATGTAGGTGTTTTACAACTCGCAGAATTCAAGGTCAAATGCTTCCAAAACCCACCAGTATTCAAAGTTGGCCATGTTGGGAGGGGTGTGTGTGTGCCAAATTTGGCCCAAATCCATCATTGACTGGGTTCAGTGTGGTCTTTGAATGTTGGTGAGCTATAACTTCCATCATCCTGGTCTATTCACCCAAACATCTCTAGTTTGTTCTGTTGGTTATTGGGAAGGGGGGCAGGTGTCTGTGTACCAGGTTTTGTCCGGATCCATTGTTGGCAGGACCAACAATGGAAAATCCATATAAACACACATACATACCGTAGATACAAACATGCAAACAAACATTGACTTTTATTATACACAATCTTAGTTATCTGTTGATGCCCAGGTTAGGCAATTTGGTAGAGATAAACATTTGGAAAAATCATAGTTTGTTTTTGGATTGTATGAATAGTCCTATTAGAAAATGTATGAGATGGGTGGGCTACAAGTCCTCTATCATTTCCAAATCTGCCAGTATTTAAATTAGTCATGGGTGGTCTGTGTGCCAAGTGTGGTCCAGATCTCTGGAAGTGGAGGCCATCTTAGAAGATACATATAAACAACATACAAACATACTAACTTTTATTATAGACTAACTTAGGTACCCAGGTTAGTTCTTTTGGAAAGAATAAACATTAGAAAAGTCATTGTTTGTGAATGTTATGAATTCTCCCATTTGAAAATGCACACAGATATGTGTGGGTTGCAAGTCCCATCATCCTCTGTCATTTCCTGCCAAACACCACCAGTATTTAAAGTATAATGGGAGGACGATCTCTATAAATACAGATATAAGAGATAGAGATGTTGAAGTATGTTTTTGCTTGTCAGCCATTCTTGCCTGTACTTTATTTAGCAGTAGTGGCTTATTGGCAACTGTTGTTAGAATACCCCAATGAAGATCTTTTTGGACTCTTGGTATATTACTTACTCCTCGGTGGCTGTATAGCAGGTCCACTTTTTCAGGAAAGAGCAGAAAGAAATGAAGCTGGAAGCATGTGTGAGAGAACAAAGTTGGTGTTTTCCTTGTGCTCCATTTGTGGTTTGTTGCTGAGCCAAGGGTGACCTATTCAGAGTTGGCTCTGAACAGGCTGGCAAGCTTCCATTTTGTCTCTCTGTGAAATGTTCTTGTAGTTTTTTTTAATAAGTGAAATGGGATTGAAGAAATAAATGGCATAAAAATTGAAATTAGTTACTACAATTAATTGTCCCCCTTTTAAGTCTGTAACGAGTTATGGAGGATACTTTATTTCACATATTATGTCTGTATTCGTCCACAGAGCAGCTGAGGTTCACAATGGTAGCTTATGGCATGAGTCACTAGATACAGTACTTGCCAAAACCGTCTTGCCACAAATCTTGTCCAAAGGGCTTGTCAAATTAGCCAGCCAGCAGAGCATTCATGAAAGTGCTTACTGCTTGTATCCCTAAGCATTTGTTTCTGCTGACTTTCATACACAGAAACATTTTTCTATTACAGAACTATAATAATTACAGAGCTATAAAATAGCATTATGATTTTGCATTTGTTGATATACAAATAAAAGTAAAATTCCTTCTTCTTCATAAAATGAGAATTTTGTTTAGTACTATATGACCTCCTGAAAACTCTGGGTCAAACTTAGCACAAAGATGTCTTTAATAATAGAATCATAGACTTGAAAGAGACCGCCAGGCCATCCAGTCCAACCCCCTGCCATGCAGGGAAATACAGTCCAAGCACTCCTGACAGATGGCCATCCAGCCTGTGCTTGAAAACCTCTGAGGCAGCATATTCTTCTGTTTTTCTTGCAATTTGAATCCATTGCTTTGTGTCCTAGTCTCTAGAGTAGCAGAAAACAAGAAGGCCTCCGTGATATGCTATCCTTACAAACCTTTAAACATGGCTATCATGTTCCCTCTCAGCCCTCTCTTCTCCAAGCTAATTTTACCCAGCTCCCTAAACCACTCCTCACAGGCAGCTTCCAGACCTTTCATCATTTTGGTTGCCCTTCTCTGGACACATTACAGTTTGCCAATATCCTTCTTGAATTGTGCCATCCAGAACTGGGCATAGTATTCCAGTTGAGGTTTGACCAAAGCAGAATTGACTGGAATTATAACTTCCCTTGATCTAGATGTTATACTCCCACTGATGCAGTCTAAAATTGGATTGGGTTTTTCAACTGCCCCTTCACACTGTTGACTCGTGTTCAGCTTGTGGTCTATCAAGACTCCTAAATCTCTTTCATATATATATGCTGTTTTCAAGCCAAATGTCACCCATCCTATCTTTGTGCATTTAATTTTTATTGCCTAAACATAGTACCATTCATTTCCCCCGATTAAATTCATTTTATTAGTTTTGGCCCAGTTCTCTCATCTGTTAAGGTCATTTTGGATTCTGGTTCTATTCTCTGGTGTGTTAGTTATCCCTTCCCGTTCAGTGTCATCTGCAAATTTTATAAACATTCATTCCATTCCATTCTCCAAAACATTGATACAGATGTTGATACAAAGCCTCCTTGAGTCCCCTATGGGTGAGATGGGCGGGATATAAGTATTGTAATAAATAAATAAATGTTGAATAGCACAGGACACAGCCCTATGGCACTCCACTGGTCACTTCTCTCCAAGATAAAGAGAAGCCATTAGTAAGCATTCTTTGGGGTCAGCCAGTCCCAATTCTCCTCTAACAGTAGCATTGTCTAGCCCACATTTTGCTAGTTTCTTTGTAACAGTGTCATGAGAAACCTTGTCAAAGGCCTTACTGAAATCAAGAAAGGTGACATCCACAGCATTCCCTTCACCTACCAAGCTTGTATCTATGAAAAAGAACACTATAGAATTATACTGGAGGGCCTAGAGATTCCTAGAGGTTCTTCAGCTTGACTCTGGCATTGACAATGAAGTCACATTGGAGGACTTAGAAATTCCTAGAAATAACATTTTAATCAAATCGGTGAGAAATCAAAATTGCAAACGTGGAGGGCCAACTGTACACAAGTTAAGTATCCCTTATCCAAAATGCTTGGGAACAATATGATTGAGAGTTTGGATTTTCTTCACATTTTGGAATGCCTGTATTTGCATATATGTAAATACAGTAGAGTCTCACTTATCCAAGCTAAACAGGCCGGCAGAAGCTTGGATAAGCGAATATCTTGAATATTAAGGAGGGCTTAAGGAAAAGCCTATTAAACATCAAATTAAGTTATGATTTTACAAATTAAGCACCAAAACATCATGTTATACAACAAATTTGACAGAAAAAGTAGTTCAATACTCAGTAATATTATATTGTAATTACTGTATTTACGAATTTAGCACCAAAATATCACGATATATTGAAAACATTGACTACAAAAATGGCTTGGATTATCCAGAGGCTTGGATAAGCGAGGCTTGGATTAGTGAGACTCTACTGTAATGAGATATCTTGCAATGGAACCCAAGTCTAAACATGAAATTCATTCATGTTTTATAGACAACTTATACACATAGCATGAAGGTAATTTTATACACAATATTTTAATAATGTGTATGAAGCAAAGTTTGCGTACCCTGAACTATCAGAAAGCAAAGTTTTCATTATGTCAGCCACTCATGTAGACAATTTTGGCTTCTCAACCTATAATGTTTTTTACATTAAATGTATAGATCATAAAAAAGTATTTAATGACTTATTCCCCTCCCTACCTCCATGTCTCAAGCAAACCATACTACTACCCTGTTTCCCCAAAAATAAGACATCCCCGAAAAATAAGACCTAGTAGAAGTTTTGCTGAATTGCTAAATATAAGGCCTCCCCTGAAAGTAAGACCTAGCAAAGTTTTGTTTGGAAGCATGGCCAGCGCCTGCCAAACAGAACACCAGAGCATGCAGGATTGGTAAATGTACATACCAGTTGTACATGGAAATAATGGTAGTAACAAGAAATTCTTGATAGGATTCAGTTTGTCTGGTTATGTTGGTTTGTGATGACAACTACTGTAAAGTATATTGTAAATGTTCATTTTTTGTTCAACAATAAATGTGAATTCTTCTTCATAGAAAAATAAGACATCCCCTGAAAATAAGACCTAGCACATCTTTGGGAGCAAAAATTAATATAAGACACTGTCTTATTTTCGGGGAAACATGGTAGAGGTTAGGTCCAATGTGCCTTTTGGTTTCCTTCTTACTTTAAGTGTCTTACAACTCCCCTGTTGCAACAGCTCAATTGGCTGCCAGTCTGTCTCTGGGCAGAATTCAAAATTCTGGTTATGAATTTGGCAGTGAATTTGACAAATGACTCAGATCCAGGCCATTTGTTGGATTGTATCTTCTAGTATGAACCTGCCCAGGCACTGAGATTCTCAGTATAGTTGATTTTCTCAGTCCCACCACCATCATGAGCATGATTGGTGAGGAAGTGAGAGACTCCCTAACTGAACTCACTAACTAGGGAAGCCAGAATGGCCCCCCAACTGCTCGTCCTTCAGTATCAGGTGAAAGCCTTTCTGTTCAGGCAGATTTTTAAACAGGAAAGTTTTTAATACTTAGCCAGAGGATGCTTAAATTCCAGGGCCTGGGAGCAGCCACTGAGAAGACCCGCTCCTGTGTTTGCTGTAGATATGCCCATGAGGCTGATGGAAAAGAGAAAAGTGGTTTCACCCTTAGACTGCAGAGACACATCAAAACCATGCTGGAGCCCCAGACTATAAGCAAAGCAAGTTGCTTATTGAAGAATATATGTAAGCAAAAGCAAATCAAAAGGTCAAAGTCAATAAAACAATTTTTAGTCCATCAGGTACAAGATACTTGAGAGACTTGAAAATCAAACACAAGAATAAACTTCAGCAAGGTATCAAAATTAGTCCAAGGAACAAAACTGGAACAAATTACAGGATCTTTGACTGGAACAAGGTATCCAAACTGCAAAACTTTCAGGAACAATGACTGAATAATCCAAAATTCCCCAAGAGCAGAACAAGGACTGGAACAAAACTCAAGATACAAGGCTACATGAACTTGACACGAAAATCCACAGGAATATGAAACAGGATTCTATGAAACGTGAGTCCATAAACAGGAACCATGCTCGATGAGCAAAGTTACCACCTCTGAAAATCTCTCTCAGAAGCAGTTCCTCTTAAAGCTGAAATCAGCACCTCTTTTCGTGGGAAGTTTGCTCAAAACCTTTTCTCATTAGCAATCTTCTGCTTAGTCTCCAAACCTCCCTTTCTTGTCTCTGTTGACATATAGCTTTCTTTCTGTCGGGAAATGCCCATCTGGCAAGGGATAGTTTGACCTTGACTCTCCCAAGGAATGCGGTTCAAGCTGCCTGCTTGAAACCATTATATGCTTGCTCCCAGAATCCTCAGGGACAAACTCTGGCTGGCCAGGAACAGCAGCTTCATCTAACTCTGGCTGCATGGGAATCCTAGGCCCCAACCCAGATTCATCGATAGGTCAGGTGCAGGTACAATCACAGGCTGAACAGGCCCAACCTCAGGCTCACTTGACAGCTCAGTTCCAGGCTGGGATACAACAAAATGTCCTTCCCAGAAGTTCTCAAAGCAGGGAGATAGTCTCTGTCATACTATTATAGTGTCTTCCACAGCCACCAACTTAAAAACTAGCCACCATTCTAAAATTGCTATTTTTGCTATTACAGTAGAGTCTCACTTATCCAACATAAACGGGCCGGCAGAATGTTGGATAAGCAAATATGTTGGATAATAAGGAGGGATTAAGGATAAGCCTATTAAACATCAAATTAAGTTATGATTTCACAAATTAAGGACCAAAACATCATGTTAGACAACAAATTTGGAAGAAAAAGTAGTTCAATACACAGTAATTCTATGTAGAAATTACTGGATTTATGAATTTAGCACCAAAATATCACGATATATTGAAAGCATTGACTACAAAAATGCGTTGGATAATCCAGAACGTTGGATAAGCGAGTGTTGGATAAGTGAGACTCTACTGTATATAAAAAAATTGAACCCCCCCCCTCAAAGTTGTGAAATATATAAAATTATATGAAATAGAAACTGCAGTTCTGTAAAACCTAGCAAGCCACGCCTTTGTTTTACATTAACCTTTTTGTGTATATTCAGTTGGTCTGCCTTAATTTCTATAATTCCCTCACAGTGGACTGAGAGACTGGAACTGGAGAGACTGTATATCAATTGATATACATCAGAACTCCCTGGGTCTGTTTCCTGGTCCCATTGATAAGATCGAGGCTATTTGTAGGAAAGATAATTTTATATATTTCACAACTTTGGGAGGGAGGTTCAATTTTTTAATATAATAGCAAAAATCTTCCCCCTTCTTGAACGACTACATTATAATTTTGTTAAAGAGATAGTCTAGTTCTATGTATTTTATTTGGTAGCACTACCAATCCACCTGAAAGTAACCTTTGGCCAACTCTATCTTGTTAACTTACTGGGTTATATTTTCTTTCATTAGAACTTGAACTTTGTACTTGTCTTGGCCTTCAATCATTCACTGTGTGCTCATTGGATACAAATTAATGCATGTTTTTTTTTTGTTTTGCAATCCTTTTCCTCTGTGTAACTTGGGAACTGAATGTTGGCAGATTGCAAACAAGCCTAACGATACATTTAATGACATAACTGTGAGCCAACCTGAAGATAATTGGAGTCATTCAGCTATAAAATCATTCCATTTGTCAGCTCTGGAGCTTGTTTTTCTGTCACCACCGTCATATTATTGCCCTACAAATGGGTAGCTAAAAGACCCATAGAGAATTGTGTGTTTTGCAATGGTAAGATAATTTCCAGACTTTCTTCCTCCCTCCCCTCAAAAAAAACAAAAAACAAAAAAAAACACATAGCAAGCTTTTTCAGTAAAGTGGTATATTTAAAGGAGCAATCCTTCAAACATGTTTTCATATACAGTAGAGTCTCACTTATCCAACATAAACGGGCCGGCAGAATGTTGGATAAGCGAATATGTTGGATAATAAGGAGACATTAAGGAAAAGCCTATTAAACATCAAATTAGGTTATGATTTTACAAATTAAGCACCAAAACATCATGTTATACAACAAATTTGACAGAAAAAGTAGTTCAATACGCAGTAATGCTATATAGTAATTACTGTATTTACAAATTTAGCACCAAAATATCACGATGTATTGAAAACATTGACTACAAAAATGCGTTGGATAATCCAGAACGTTGGATAAGCGAGTGTTGGATAAGTGAGACTCTACTGTATTGAGAAGTCTGAATATTACAAAAGCTTCCCACCCCACCCAAGATTTCTGTGACTTCTTATAGCCATTCATTCAGTTATAAAATTGTCAGGATTTCACTTGGGAGTGTAGACAGCTCCAACAATCAGTCCTTTTGGGTTGCTGTGAGTTTTCCAGGCTTGTATGGCCATGTTCCAGAAGCATTCTTTCCTGACATTTTGCCCACATCTATGGCAGGCATCCTCAGAGGTTGTGAGGTCTGTTGGAAACTAGGCAAGTGGGGTTTATATATCAGTGGAATGTCCAGGGTGAGAGAAAGAACTCTGATCTGTTTGAGGCAAACGTGAAAGTTGCAATTGGCCCCCCTTGATTAGCATTGAATGACCTTGCTGCTTCAATGTCTGACTGCTTCCTGTCTGGAGGAATCCTTTGTTGAGAGGTGTTAGCTGGCCCTGATTGTTTCTTGTCTGGAATTCTCCTGTTTTCTGAGTGTTGTTCTTTATTTACTGTCCTGATTTTAGAGATTTTTAATACTGGTGGCCAGTATTTTGTTCATTTTAATGATTTCCTCCTTTTTTCTTGTGGATTTCAATGGCTTCTCTGTGTGACATGGTGGTTGTTAGAGTGGTCCAGCATTTCTGTGTTCTCAAATATTGTGTCCAGGTTGGTTCATCAAGTGCTTATTTAAATTTCTTTATTAAAAAGATGATGTGACCAATATTCTCAAAATATCATATATATTTTGTTGCCAAAGCATAATTGGAGATCTATAGCCATCCTTATTATAGATGTTAAAGTTATCAATCATTGATTGGTCAGGATTTTTCATTCATGTTCTCTCTTCCATTCCTAGTGCAAAACTTGCGTGTCATATTTGAATGGATAACAAATCTATTTATCTATTTACCTACCTATCTGGGATTAGCTGAAGTATTTGATCAGCCTCAATAAGGGCCCTTCCACACAGCTGAATAAAATTCCACATTATCTGCTTTGAACTGGAATATATGGCAGTGTGGACTTAGATAATCCAGTTCAAAGTAGATAGTGTGGGGTTTTCTGCTTTGATATGCTGGGTTATATGACTGTGTGGAAGGGCCCTAATTGTTTCTAAAATTAAGGAAGTCTTAGAAGCACTAAGCCCCCTTCCACATAGCTGAAAAAAATCCCACATTATCTGCTTTGAACGGGGATATATGGCAGTGTGGACTCAGATAACCTAGTTCAAAGCAGATATTATGGGTTATTCTGTCTTGATATTCTGGGTTATATGGCTGTGTGGAAGGCCCTAAGAACTGCATGGCCAGATCTAGATTGTAGTAAGTGTTGTACAGTGTTCTCTCATTACTTTGTGGTTCACTTTTTGCGGATTCGCTGTTTTGCAGTTTTTCAATAAACTCTAAAATACTATTATAAATCATTAAAAAGTTACAATTTACAGCCTAAGGAAGGGAGGAAGGAGAAGCCGAAGGGAGGGAAAAGGAGCCCAAGCGCAACAGGAGGAGAAGGAGGCAATTTATCAAGACACAATTGGTTGATAAAGGCTTAAAATAATGTATAAATATTAAAAGAAGTATAGTGTCCCTACTTTGCGGATTTTCACTTATTGTGGGTAGTCATGGAACCTAACCCCAGCAATAAGTGAGGGAACACTGTATTTCCTTTTGACTGAATGAAGATTAATTTCATCTTGCAAAATGGGGAAGGATGAAAATGAATCACCAACACTCAATAATTGGTTTAAATTAAAAATCACATTTTTGCCCATATATTCCATAGAAATGTCCCCCCCCCCCCAAAAAAAAACCCCTTTTAATCAACACTTCCCCATAGAGTCAATTTAGGGATCAAATTGACTTTGGACAAATGGTGTGATACTTGTTATTCAGGTTTAAATCAAGACTGGGATGGTTATTACAGATTTGATATAAACATCGAAAGTATTCAGCACAGCATGAGCACATGGAAAGGGGTGATGTACTCTTCCCCTGCCTGCACTCCTCCCTGCATGACTTATTCCAAACTGATGTGTTTGGAGTTTCACTGCAGAAAAAATAATAGAGGCAGATGAGGTCAGGTGAGTCTGACAGATTATTTTAAATGCTTGTTTACTTCAAAGGTAATTCCATCTTCTTACTGTTCGTTTGGGTTAGGAGCCCCGGTGGCAAAGTGTGTTAAAGCACTGAGCTGCTGAACTTGCAGACCGAAAGGTCCCAGGTTCAAATCCCGGGAGCAGCTTGAGCACCCGCTGTTAGCTCCAGCTCCTGCCAACCTAGCAGTTTGAAAACATGCAAATGTGAGTAGATCAATAGGTACCGCTCCGGTGGGAAGGTAACGGCGCTCCATGCAGTCATGCCAGCCACATGACCTTGGAGGTGTCTACGGACAATGCCGGCTCTTCTGCTTAGAAATGGAGATGAGCACCAACCCCCAGAGTCAGACATGACTGGACTTAATGTCAGGGGAAACCTTTACCTTTTACTGTTGGTTTGAGTCCCAGTAGCTTTACCTTTGCAATGTTCTGCTTCCTCCTGAGATTAAGATAGTTTCCATCATGTTTAGATTTCAAGTATTGCTTGAAAGACACATTTGCTTGGCTAGCTTTCATCTATCTATTTTTATTGTGGAGTACTTAATTTTGAAAGGGTTTAGCCAATCATTATTATATGTCAAAACGCCTTGGTGGTTACATACCTGTCAGGACTTGATCACCTAGTGGGTCTTTTGAATTGGTGCATCATCAGTGATGGGTTGAGACTGGTGCTGAATGCTGCAAAACTATCTACTGTTTTCTCAATTTTGTGCATACTTTGAACAGCAATGTTGTGTTTGCTGTGCTTTGTAGAAGTTGTGGCCCTACTCTTTCCTGATATTATATTTTCTTTTGCCCTCAATAGGTGAGAGACTACAGTCAAAAACGGTTGTGCTCCCTTTCTTTCTTTCTTTGACAACAGTTAAACGAGGCTGTGTGATGGACATGTGAAAGCAAATTAGAACAGAGCTTTGGACTACAACTCCAAGAATCCCTGAGGTGGGTCACATTCCATGTTGATTGGGAATCCAGAAGTTGAGAAAGGTGAACAAAAAAGCAATCTTGTGAAATTCCCTCGCAGTCCCCCTCCCTTTCAGAAAATGGATTTCAAGTAAGGACTGTCAGCTTAACTTTGATTCAGTGTCTGTGTGCCATTAGCACACAGACACTCATCTCTGGCCATTAGCCAAGGGAGGATATGGAAGAGAGATACATATGAAGTCTCCTCAAAGCAAAAGGGCAAGTCAGGTCAGGTTCTGCTCTCCCTTTGAAAAGTGTAAGCTTGTTATCATTAAATAAAGCTTTGATTTCCCCCTGCTTTCCATTGTTCCCTAAGGACAAACATCAGACTTTTCTCTCCCTGTACAGTAGTCACTGGAAGCTGAAGCCCCTTCCACATGGCTGTATAAAATCTACATTGAACTGGATTATATGGCAGTGTGGACTCAGATAATCCAGTTCAAAGCAGATCTTGTGAATTATCTGCCTTGATATTCTGGGCTATATGGCTGTGTGGAAGGGCCCTGAGACTTAACATCGCTGCATTAAATATTACTTTCCCCGCATGCCATGCTGTTGTGAACAAGGAATTTCCTGCTTTCCTGCAGGCCTGAAGTAATAAAATCAAAATGGATAGCAAAGCAGGGATATCTCTGGAGTCTAACTGTTAATTCAAGTCATATGCTTTACACATGTTATAGACAAGTCATACTGCCTTAATTTCTCCTAAAATTCTAGATATTCAGGTTAAATGATGCCATGAGCCTTAAATCTAGTGTCAGTAAAGCAGCAAAAACAAATGCTCAGTGCAATATACAGGGTGTTTGAAAAAGAACTCCCTAGTTTTAATGTGTTTTAACTTAAAACTAGGGAGTTCTTTTTCAAGCACCCTGTATTTTGACAGGAAGCCTGCATAACTTCCTTCAAATAGTATGTGCCTGAATACGTCACCATGTTAAGAACACAAGAGAGGAGAGGGGGAGGGAGGAGGGTGTCTCTTTCTTGGGAAGGTGGAACAGCATTAAGCTGGGCATGTTTAAACATGAGACTGACACTCCATTGTTCTGAAAGAACAATGGTGTGTCAAACTGGAAATTAACCTAGTTTATTTTCTCTCACAGGTTTTGAAAACATGTTACATGACATAGGCCCACCAAAATCAAGCACTTTAGAATCTCAGTATTTTATAATGGGTGAGATCTTAGCTCAGCTCTGCCAGTGAAATCTTTTTGCTTAAATTTGGCTGGATTATCCCCATGTTTGATTTATTTCTTCGTACTGTTCCTGTCTTTGCATGGTGTGGAAGAAAGAAAAGTTAATACAGTAATCACTTTCCACCCCCCCTCTCTTTCTGTATTTTAAGTTATATATACAGTACTTATTGCAGTACTTTGTTCTAGCTTCAGCATGTAAAGTTGGCTAGTTGTATAAATGTTTGTTCAACATTGTTATTTGTATAACAAAATCCTGAATGAGTAGCACTTGGGGAAAGGGAATGATGGGAACAGATTAGCTGTTGGGGCAGGGGATGATAACGATGACAAAACTGTCTTCCAGTTACATTCTTCCACTTGTACACTTGCATGTGCATACATATGCACACATAACATTCTGTGGTTCCCAACTGTGTCCTTTACAAATTTTTCTAATGAGATTTCAGTCATCCTAGATGTTAGGTAAGCTTGTACTGATTAGGATGAATAATAATAATAATAATAATAATAATAATAATAATAATAATAATAATAATGTAAAGGTTTCCCCTGATGTTAAGTCCAGTCATGTCTGACTCTGGGGGTTGATGCTTATCTCCATTTCTAAGCCGAAGAGCCGGCATTGTCCATAGACGCCTCCAAGGTCATGTGGCCGGCATGACTGCATAGAGCGCTGTTACCTTCCCGCTGGAGCGGTACCTATTGATCTACTCACATTGGCATGTTTTCAAACTGCTAGGTTGGCAGAAGCTGGAGCTAACAGCGGGCGCTCACTCCGCTCCCGGGATTTGAACCTGGGACCTTTCTGTCTGCAAGTTCAGCAGCTCAGTGCTTTAACACACTTCGCCACTGGGGCTCCTACCATAATCATGGTGGCAGTATGCTTTTCTTGCTCTGCTTCCTCATCTCACTTTTCCATGCTGCCTTCTCATTCTTTTTTCCTTAGCCTCTCTGTATTTGTACAGTTATATACATTTTAAGATTAGCAATGCAATTTACACTATCCCTCCCCCATTGTGGGCCTAGGACATTTCAACAGACCTTTTCAGCATGTCTAGATAATTGTGGTTGTTTCAGCATGATATGTAGGAATGTGCCAGACTCGCATGTGTTAGGTGAAATTGGGACATAATGTCAAATAATGCAGTATTGAAACATATAAATATATAAAACATTTATTACATTATTATCAGTAATTTAGAACTATGGTACGCAAGTATTCTGTAGGGCTTCTACTGCGGTAATCAGGCACAATGTTTGAAATGTGATCATCAGCTTTAATGGGCACCTCTGCTCTGATGCACCTTTCTGAGGCTATCAATTAATGTATTGTATCTGCTTTATTCAATGAATTTGGATTCCACATAAATGGAGGAAACAGGAGATTGTTTCCCATTTCTTCTTCTATTTGGGTAGCCAGTGTAACTATCCTAAGATCAGTTGAGCAGAGAATGAACCTTTTCAGGAAGATGTCCTGACAGAGAAACAACATAATTGCCTAAATCTAGGACTGGCAGAAATGCTAAGGCAATAATCAGTTTTGTTTCTGGGCAAACTCCATGTTGCAACCCAAAATAGGTAAAGAAGTAGTCCAGGAATACTTGGATACTCTAAATGAATTCAAGTCTCCAGGGCCAGATGAACTACATCCAAGAGTATTGAAGGAACTAGCACAAATCATTTCAGAATCACTGGCAATAATCTTTGAGAATTCTTAAAAACCAGGAGAAGTCCCAGGAGACTGGACGAGAGCAAATATTGTCTCTGTCTTCAAGAGGCAAAAAAGAAGACCTAAACAATTATCATCCAGTCAGCCTGACATCAATACCATGCCCTATGAAGAGTGTCTTAAAGAACTGGGTATGTTTAGCCTGCAGAAGAGAAGGTTGAGAGGAGACATGATAACCATGTGTGAATATGTCAAAGGATGTCATAAGGAGAAGGGAGCAGGCTTGTTTTCTGCTGCTCTGGAAACTAGGCTCTTTTGACCTTTCTCTGGATATATAATGCCTTAGCTGTGATCATTCTCTCTAATGATAGAACCATAGCCAGAACCAACTTTCTTGCATGGCCATACCAATTGTGGGAGGCAGGGCAGTTCTGTTTGGTATGCAAAACACATTTCTGATCATTGGACCACTATCGGGAAAATACAGCAATGCCTGGGATAATATGGAATTAGCTATTTTAATTTATGCCCTGTGTAGCTGGATGCATTCATCATTCACCATAGGCAGTGCCATTATTCTACTTTTGTGCTACAATAATAATCAAGTGTTGGATTCTCCTCTCATTAATTTGACATTAATTATCCAATTCTATTATGTGGTAATTAAAGAAGAACCTGAATATGAGGTAGAATGCGGTAGAGAGTCCTGAAATAGCTCAATGAAATGCAGCAGCAATAGAAGTACACATTTTGGAGGATAAACATACTAGCAGTTTAGAGAATACCTCACAACCTCTGAGGATGCCTGCCATAGATGTGGGCGAAACGTCAGGAGAGAATGCTTCTGGAACATGGCCACACAGCCCGAAAGACATACAACAACCCTGTGATCCCGGCCATGAAAGCCTTCGACAACACAGTTTAGAGAATTCTACCTAAAATCCACATCAATCTTTTTTCTCTTCTCTCCATTCCATTCCCTTGATTCCATTTTCTAGAGATTGTATGTGGCCCAAATGTATATTGTCCACAACTGGAAGAAAATCAGTTGAGAAGAGACATATGTCCAGGTAGAAGGTTAAACATTCTTGTTTTTCCCTTCCAAACGAGGTCTCTCTGTGCCATGAATCTAGGTTTCTGACAATTATCTCATTTGGTCTTGAGGAAGAGATGAAAGAAGGGAACTAGTTGTCATGATGTACACTTTCATTTGAAAATAAACAAGAAAACATGGTTTATAGTGCATAAGCATTGTATTGTGATAAGGAGAGTTAACAGGAGGTTGTGATTGTAGTTTCCAAACTTTCATAAGACTTTTCTTGTTTTTTTCCTCCTCTTTTTCTTTCTGTCTGCCTCTTGTCTCCTCTTTCCATATCTCAACAGGCTCCTAGTCAACTCTGAAGCCAAAGATGGGGGAACAAAGGTAAAGAATGATGTCATGTCAGGACCAGACGAAAAGCATCTTTTGTTTGAGTTCTGAAATGGCTACTCTATAGCCCAGGATGAATTGGCTGTGAGGGGCTGCTTTGTAGAAAAAGTCCTGTATAACCAGCACATCAGCTTGGGAGCTTGAAGAGGCATTCATCTTTGGAGGACCCTCTCAAAAGAAAATGGGTCTAACTTTTCTCTTGCCAGTCACTACCAGTATGACCTCATGCACTTCGAGTACAATGGCATGGCTAAGCCTTTAAGTGCATAGCCATTACATCATCTTCATCATTGCTGCAAATTAGAGAGGAAGGCAAGAAAAGCCTCAGTTGTTGTCATGGCAGATGTAATGAATGGCACTCGACTCATTGTTGGCGAACGTCTAGTGGCTTTGCTGGAAAGCGGCATGGAAAAATTGCTGCTGATTGACAGCCGCCCCTTTGTGGAATATAATACATCGCACATCTTGGATTCCATCAACATCAACTGCTCCAAACTTATGAAGCGGAGGCTGCAGCAGGATAAAATTTTGATCACAGAACTCATTCAGCATTCTGCAAAACACAAGGTAAAGGGCTGCTTAGTGACGTTGGGATTCCTCTTTCTAAAGAGTATTTATGCAATACTGCAGATGTATTGATTATGATTAGCCATGGATTTGTTCATGTCTTTTATCTTGCTGGTGCAAATTGGCTCCCTTTAGTCTCAACAATAATTAGTTATGTAAGCACCAGATTTTTGTCATGATTATTGATAAAGGTTTGCTATTAATACTGGAAATATTGGGGGAAATGACTGCCACCTATATTCAACATAAGTAATGTACAAGAAATAGAAAAGGGGGAGAAATCACCAAGACGAATTAAAAGGAAAAGCCCATATGTGTAGGTAGAAAGTTAGAAAAGCCAAAATACAGAATGAGCTCAGCTTCCTAAAGAGCTTAAAAACAATAAAAAGCTTTTTTTGTTATGTTTGTAGCAAAAGGGAAGAATAAAGAAATAGTAAGGTCACTGCATAGAGGTCATGGCAAAATGCTAACGGGAAAGAGAAAAAGCAGAGCTACTCAACACCTTCACCTCAGTTTTCTCCCAAACTTGGGGGGGGGGGGGATGGAGCAGAAGATGCAGTTGGGGAAACTGCAGCACAGAATAGGTAAAGGGGCAGCACAGGTATATCTGGCTAATCTAAATGAATTTATGCCTCCAGAGTCAGATGAATTACTTACAAGGGTATTAAAATAACTGGCATAAATCATATTGAAACCACTGGCAATCACCTTTGGAAGAAGGTAAATGTTGTCCCCATATCCACAGAGAGGAAAAAGGAGAACCCAAATAATTATTGCATTGTCAGCTTGGCATCAATACTAGAAAGATTCTAGAGCCAATAATTGAACAGATAATCTGTACACACGTAGAAAATAATGCCCTATCACAAAAAGTCAAGATGACTACCTATCTCTTTTTTTACAGAGTTACAAGCTTGGTAGATGAAGGGAATGCTGTGAATGTATCGTATCTCGATTTGACAAGGTCCCCTATGACACTTTCACAAAGAAGCTGGTAAAATGTGGGCTAGACAATACTACTATTAGATGGATTAGGAATTGTTTAATTGGCCAAATGGAAAAGATGCTTACCAATAACTCCTTTTCATCCTGATGAGAAGTGACCAGTGGGGTGCTACAGGGTTCTGTCCTGGACCCAGTGCTACTCAACATCTTTATCAACGACCAGAACAATGGAATAGAAATCATGCTTCTCAAATTTGCAGAGGACAGCAAATTGAGAGGGATAGTGAATACTCGAGGACAGGATCAGAATCCAAAATTACCTTAACAATTAGTGAGCCTGACTAAAACTAGCAAAATGAATTTCGTCATGGAGAAATGTATGGCACTACATTTAGGTAATGAAAATGAAAAGCCCAGAGAAAGGATGAGTGATACCTGGCTTGTAAACAGTACATGTAAAATAATTTTAGTAATCTTAATAGACCACAAGCTAAATATGAGTTAACAGTGTGATGTGATAGCTAAAAAACCCAATAGGATTCTGGGCTACATCAATAGGAGTACAGTGTTTAGTCCTTCTGTATTATACCTTGGTCACACCTCACCTGGAAAACTGTGTCCAGTTAGAATCATAGAATCATAGAATAGTAGAGTTGGAAGAGACCACATGGGCCATCTAGTCCAACCCCCTGCTAAGAAGCAGGAAATCACATTCAAAGCACCCCCGACAGATGGCCATCCAGCCTCTGCTTAAAAGCCTCCAAGGAAGGAGCCTCCACCACGGCCCCGGGGAGAGAGTTCCACTGTCGAACAGCTCTCACAGTGAGGAAGTTCTTCCTGATGTTCAGGTGGAATCTCCTTTCCTGTAGTTTGAAGCCATTGTTCCGTGTCCTAGTCTGCAGGGCAGCAGAAAACAAGCTTGCTCCCTCCTCCCTATGACTTCCCCTCACATATTTGTACATGGTGATCATGTCTCCTCTCAGCCTTCTCTTCTGCAGGCTAAACATGCCCAGTTCTGGGCACCACAATTCAAGTAGAATATTGACCAGCTGGAACGTGTTCAGAGAAGAGTGACCAAATTGATCAAAGGTTTGGGAGCTAAATTCTATGAGGAGTGGCTTAGGGAGCTGGGTATGTTTAGCATGGAGAAAAGAAGGCTGAGAGGGGACATGATAGCCATGTTTAAATATTTGCAGAAGTGGCACATTGAGAAGATATTCATGTTTTCTGCTGCTCTAGAGAATAGAGCAATGAGTTCAAATTGCAGGAAAAGAGATTTCACCTAAACAATAGATAGAACTTTCTAACAGTAAGAACTGTTCAACAGTGGAACATGCTGCCTTGGAGCATGGATGGTCATATGTTGGGAGTGCTGTGATGATATTTTCCTGCATAGCAGAAGGAAGGTTGGGTTGGATGTCTCTTGTGGTATCATCCAAATCTATGATTCTATTCTACATGCTGGTTGTAAGTAATTGTGGGCAATGTTGGAGGTGTTGACACAAAACCTTACCAGTGCCTAATTCTGTTAAGAGAAATGCATGCCATTTTGCTGTAGTGCAATCCCATTCTCTCAGCCATCATTAAGAAATAGGAAGCATTTAATACAGTGGCCTCATGGTGTGTTATATGGTAGTGTAGATCCAGCCAAAGTTGTGATGCTGCATCTTGCTGTACTACCTGTTTCTTCAAATTTCTTCAAGGACATAGCAGAAGAAATTAATTCTAACCATTCTGAAAGGACATTTATATTGCAGAAATGGGACTAATTTTCTTTTAAAATCTATCTGCTGGGCCTGATACAAATCAGACACTCAGTTCACAGTTTCACTTCATTCTTATATCATGCTGACTTAACCCGCTTCATCTATTTCCTGTATAGATCCAGCTGTAAGTCTACTATGTATGCTGTTTATTCATTCAGTTGCTTCCGACTCTTCGTGACCTCATGGACCAGCCCACGCCAGAGCCCCCTGTCGGCCATCACCACTCCCAGCTCTTTCAAGGTCAAGCCAGTCACTTTAAGGATACCATCCACCCATTTTGCCCTTGGTTGGCCTCTCTTGCTTTTTCCTTCCATTTTCCCCAGCATCATTATCTTCTTCAAGCTTTTCTGTCTTTATGTGTCCAAAGTACGTCATCTTTACTTCTAATATCCTTCCCTCCAGTGAGCAGTCGGGCATTATTTCCTGGAGTAAGGACTGGTTGGATCTTGTTGCGGTCCAAGGCACTCTCAGAATTTTCCTCCAACGCTACAGTTCAAATGCATCTATCTTCCTTCGCTCAGCCTTCCTTATGGTCCAGCTCTCACATCTATAGGTTACTATGGGGAATACCATTGTTTTCACTATGCAGACCTTTGTTGCTAGTGTGATGTGTCTACTCTTGACTATTTTATTGGGAGTGGTCATTACTCTCCTCCCAAGAAGTAAAGGTCTTCTGATTTCCTGGCTGCAGTCTATGTCTACAGTAATCTTCGTGCCTAGAAATATAAAGTTTGTCACTGCCTCCACGTTTTCTCCCTCTATTTGCCAGTTATCAATCAGTCTGATTGCCATAATCTTGGTTTTCTTGATGTTCAACTGCAATCAAGCTTTTGCACTTTTTTCTTTCACCTTAGTTATAAGGCTCCTCAGCTCCTCCTCACTTTCAGCCATCAAAGTAGCCTTCTTGGCTGTGGCCCCCCTGACTCTGGAACTCCATCCCCAGGGAGATTAGGCTAGCACCCTCCTTGTCCACCTTCCGAAAAGAATTAAAGACTTGGATGTTCCGTCATGCCTTCGAGTAGACATTCGTTCAGATAATCAGCCCCAAATAGGATCAATAATCTAACCTGCACTTTATTACAGTCCTCATATGCTGCCATATGTTTTTGCACTTTAGTCACCACTTTAGTCATCAATCTTTTCTGCACTGCTGAACTTAGCCCACCCACCTAAGAAGATAACAGGAACTGTGTTTGATGCTGGCTGAAGTCACTACTTACTGTTTTAACACTGCTGTTTCTATTCTGTTTTTATTGTGCTTTAGAATGTGAACTGTATTTTTATATAATTTTTACTCTGTGTTGCCGGGCTTCGCCCCGTGTGAGCCGCCACGAGTCCCCTAGGGGAGATGATGGCGGGATATAAAAATAAAGTTATTATTATTATTGTTATTATTATTATCTGCATATCGAAGGTTGTTAATGTTTCTTCCAGCAATTTTAACTCCAGCCTTGGATCTATGTAGATATATCGCAATATTAAAATTTAACATGGCCATATTCAAATTAAAAACTAACAGCAAAATTCACAAGGGCTGTAAAACTCAGTGGATGATTCCCTAAAGCTGGAGACTCCTTTGTTTCCTTTCCTAGTGGTAAACTCTGTTGTAAACACAAGACTTTGCTTATTAATAGACATGTATAGGTTTGAACTAGAGAAGTACCACTGTCAGTGTCTATTGTTTCAGAAAAATGCAGATAACTTCTAACAGCAGCAGTATGCTATTAGATTATCTGGAGAAATTTTTTTAAAGTGATTTTTTATTTATTTGAAGTGTTATTATAACTTCTAATATCAAGGGCAGAAGGGAAGGGGAAAATGAATAATCTAATAGCGATTACAATAGTGACAACACATCAAAATCCTAAGGTGCTTTCAGACACAATCTGCCAGGTGTTGCTAATCCAAGGCCTTTGCATTTCTTTCTTTCTTTCTTTCTTTCTTTCTTTCTTTCTTTCTTTCTTTCTTTCTTTCTTTCTTTCTTTCTTTCTTTCTTTCATGGAGTTTTTTGTGGTAAGACAAATATGGAAAAGTTATAGTCAAACATGGGAAGATTTCAGATGAATGTTGGTGATATCTGACTCTCCTCACCTTCATCTGGAAGCACCCTTGGTAACATAAAAAGAAAATATAATGATGGTAAGAGTAGCAGTGCTGGAGACAAGTAAGAGCCACACAAATATTCCCATCCCTTGTAGCAGAGAGCTTCAACATCAGACCCTTTGATGTTTAGGAAATTTGGAAATGCACACCTTTTACGCCACACAATTATAGTCCCAAATTTATAGTTTTGGTGACAGGGAACCTTTGAATGCGATTTCCTGCTTCTTGGCAGGGGGTTGGACTGGATGGCCCATGAGGTCTCTTCCAACTCTACTATACTATGACTATGAACCCCATAAAATCCTGGGATTTTAGGGATGGTACTTTGAATTCTCAGTCAGGGAATTCCCTCATCAAGCTATAAACTCCAGGGCTGCATAGGATATAGTCACTGCAGTTTTCATAAGTTGACTCATAATGCTTTAATTGTGTAGTGTAAAAGTGTTCTTATTTAAAGTCTCAGGAGACAGATTTCTGTGTTCCATCTCACTCTGCTCTCCACCCTCCCCCCAACTTAACAAATAACTTTTTGGCCAGGGTGCATCGGAGAATTAATCCAATTTTTTATACTCTCTCTTTCTGCATCTGAATTCAAAATCATAGAATCATAGAATCATAGAATAGTAGAGTTGGAAGAGACCACATGGGCCATCCAGTCCAACCCCCTGCTAAGAAGCAGGAAATCGCATTCAAAGCACCCCCGACAGATGGCCATCCAGCCTCTGCTTAAAAGCCTCCAAAGAAGGAGCCTCCACCACGGCCCCGGGGAGAGAGTTCCACTGTCGAACAGCCCTCACAGTGAGGAAGTTCTTCCTGATGTTCAGGTGGAATCTCCTTTCCTGTAGTTTGAAGCCATTGTTCCGTGTCCTAGTCTGCAGGGCAGCAGAAAACAATCTTGCTCCCTCCTCCCTATGACTTCCCTTCACGTATTTGTACATGGCTATCATGTCTCCTCTCAGCCTTCTCTTCTGCAGGCTAAACATGCCCAGCTCTTTAAGCCGCTCCTCATAAGGCTTGTTCTCCAGACCCTTAATCATTTTAGTCGCCCTCCTCTGGACGCTTTCCAGCTTGCCAGTCCAGCAAGACAGAAGAGAAAGGGGGTGTGAGATTTCTAGGGGGTTAGTTTTATAAACATTATATTCTTCCTCTCATTGAAACCAAAATGAACCAATTATCCTATTCCAGTTTTGTACTGGTGGAGATCAGTCCAAAACCAATCTCTACTAATGCAGGCCTGGAACCACCAACAGCCAACTCATTTTCTCTTTTTGAAAATAACTACCATCGGATCTCCTTCTTTTGGGGGGCAGACCACCTCTCTGGTCTGGGCGAATGTCAGAAAGATACTCTGGCTCCCATAATTGTTACACTGAACAATTTGTTTGTTATATCTGATGTTTTCTTCTTAATTGTTTTTTTCAGGTTGAAATTGACAGCAAGCAAGAAGTAGTGGTATATGATCAAAGCTCAAAAAATGTCCCTTCTGTCCCTTCTGATTCTTTTCTGAATGTTCTGCTGGGAAAACTGGAGAAGAATTTCAGTTGTGTTTATCTGCTTGCAGGTAGGATGCCGGGAAACTGTGGGAGTGACACCCATAAGACATTCTCTTTTCTTCTTTCAGCACAATGAATGTCAATTGAAAGGATACAGATAGTTTTGTATCATAATAGATTATTTTCAGCCTAAGAATTCTGCAGGCTAAGGATGTGGATAGGATTTTTGCAGAAATGGGAGCTGCCATATGTGTTCTAATTTTTTTTCCTGCAGGCCAGATGGAGACTGGCCAAGTGGGTAGAGGAAATGTATATTTATTATTTATTTATTTACAGTATTTATATTCCACCCTTCTCACCCGAAGGGGACTCAGGGCAGATCACAGAACATGCATACGTATGCGGTAAACATTAAATGCCGTAATTATACATAGATAGAGGTATATATATGCTTTTCCCATCTTCGGCATCTTAGTGGTTTCTGCTTGGTTCCAGCGACGGGGGGCGCTGTTGCTCCATCTCCCTGCCAAAGAGCTTTGTTTGTAAACTTCTTCCATGATTGAATTGTCGGCATTTTTTCTGGCATTTCCATATGGGTGCTTTAAAATACCTCCCTGCTTTTAAGTAGTACCTATTTATCTACTTACATTTTGCTTTTAAAGCGGGAGGTAGGTGGAAGCTGGGTAAAGGCCAGGAGCTCACCCTGACCTGGGCTTCGAACTGTCAACCTTTTGATTGACAAGATTTACTGCAGTTGGTGGTTTAGCATACTATGCTAAAGCCCAGCCTCTTTATAGCAAAACAAGTCTGAAGGAGCTGCTGTAAGACATCTACTTTAAAAACCCTTCCTTGTATGCCCCCATCTTGATTGTCATCAATATTCAGTATTCCATTTAGGGGTAGGCTAATACCCTATATTCTAATGTATAAGTCTAGAAATTTCAGTCAAAAATCAACCCCCAGAACCTGGGTTGACTTATCCATGGGTAAATGTAAATAGTACTGTACCACAGATAAATCTAAGTACTATTGGTAAAGGTAAAGGTTTTCCCCTGACATTTAAGTCCAGTCGTGCCCGCAGAGCCAAAGAGCCGCCGTTGTCCATAGACACCTCCAAGGTCACGTGGCCAGCATGACTGCATGGAGCACTGTTACCTTCCCGCCAGAGCGGTACCTATCGATCTACTCATGTTTGCATGTGTTCTAACTGCTAGGTTGGCAGAAGCTGGGGCTAATAGTGGGCGCTCACACCGCTCCCCAGATTCGAACCTGGCAACCTTTCAGTCAGCAAGTTCAGCAGCTCAGCGGTTTAACCCGCTGTGTCATCAGGGGCTCTAAGCACTCTTATTTTTTTAAAAGGAACCATCCCCTTCTTTGATTAGAAAGATGAAAGCAAGAGCTTAGTCCATCCCGGAAGAACCTAGAAGAAGCACCTCTTTTTCCTGTGATGCTGTTTCCAGCCTTTTTGAATGCCCAGGTGGGGACATGGTGGTGTAGGGCAGAGGCAGCTTTCTCCTATCCACCATTGCTGCTTTCCCCTGTCCACAGAATGACCCTCAATTTACCCATGGATCATATCAAAGTACATAATTTTGGCCCCCAAACTGGCCCTCAACCTATGTATACAGTGTTCCCTCACTACTTCGCGGTTCACTTTTCACGGATTCACTGTTTCGTGGTTTTTCAACAAACTCTAAAAGACTATTATAAATCATAACAATTACAATTTACAGCTTGAGGAAGGGAGGAAGGAGAAGCCAAAGGGATAGAAGAGGAGCCCAAGTGGCAACGGGGGGAGAAGGCGGCGATTTATCAACACACGATTGGTTGATAAAGACTTAAAATAGTGTATAATTACTAAAATAATGTATAAATATTATAATAATTATAACGTCCCTACTTCGCAGATTTTCACTTATTGCGGGTGGTACTGGAACCTAACCCCAGCAATAAGTGAGGGAACACTGTACACGAGTTCGACTTACACATTAATATGTATGGTAAGGGTGTGATGGTCACCCAGCTCCAAGGATCCCTGGATGGGACAAATTATCAAGATCAATTTCAATGTAGATTCAGGCTGGCTATAGGACAATGACAACTGAATGCTCTACATTGGGATCTGGATAAGGATGATAGTCACTTCACAGCAGTGATCAGGACCCTACCTGCTATGCTGTAATTCAGGACAGTTGTGGATCAGAATGTATAAAAATGCAGTCGTTGAAAAGAGAAAGGTGAAATAAACAACCTGTTGGTTAGTTTAGTATTTGGTCTTCTTCAATAAATATTCAGCAAAGTCTTGGATACTTGGCTTTTTAATATGTAACTGAATTCAAACTGTTCTGGCTATAGTTCTGATGTTTTTTTTAGCTTTTAGTTTCACTGACCTCAGTTTTGTGATTTACGTAAGAAAATAACTTGTAGACGCAACAGTTTGGTTATCATTTAGATTAATAAGTAAAAACAAACAGGTCTTACGCAAGCCAAGCAATGCAGCCTTGTATAGCTCAAATGCACCATGGTATGAAATGAAACATTAGCCACATTCCATTTCTTCTTTGGAATTCCCTAAAAGCATGTGTTTTTGCTGTTGCAGATGCTTTCCTAACCTGTTGAATATTTGTTTGAATGTTTGATGTTCCGAGTAGTTTTTAGTCCTTATTGTGCCGTCCGCCAGACAATAAAAAAACTATAAAGCTGAAACGTGCCGTCCTTTATCCGGGCGAACTGCAAATCCCTATAAGCTGTCCTAAAAATATTGAACGACTGAGTCTGGAAAACTTCAAAAAAAGGATGTTTATTCATACAAGGTTGTAAACCTGGCACAGATCTTAAAGTTACAGAAAATGAAACAAATTTCTATAGGTTTTAGTTACAGAATTATCCCTGGTTCCAGAAGGCAAAGGTGATTATAAAACCACTATACCCTAATCACGCTGTCTATATTAGAAGGAGAAACTCTTTCCTTTCCTATCTTTACAGCAAAGATTAGTTCTAGAAGCGACGGAATAACCCTGCTCCTCTAACTAGATTTCCTATTCCAGATCAGTATAATTCAATACTTATCTAATTTGGATAGGCTTAGATTGGCCTGGTTTTGAGGATGATTTGTCCCAGTTAGCTTGCACAGCTGCAGCACGTTGGAAGACTATAGCCAAAATGAGGCTCCAAAATGGAGACTAGACCCTGGTAAAAAAGGGCGGTCCTAAGATGTTGTACTCTTTGACCAATCATTGCAAAGAAAACTGCAGCCAGCTCTTGCAGACTCCAAGCCACTTTTCCTGGGCTTTTGCAGCCAGAGGCTGAAACAAAATGTAAAGGAGGGAAAACAAACAAACGACCAATAGGTAAGGCAAACCATCGTCCTGGGGGACGGAACACTCCCCGCTTAAATTCCCAGGATGTGGGAATTTACCACTCAAAAACATACAAACACCTTTGTATACACAACAATAAAACAGTATAAAACTTACACACTTTGGACAAGCAACACGAGATTGCTGATTGGTCTGTCTAGGACAGACATTTTGTCCTTACTATGAGTCTTTACCTGAACTTTTCTAACCTTACCGTCAGGGCAAGGAAAGGTCTTTAGTATAATGCCCATAGGCCAGGTATAGCGGGGCAAGTCTTTGTCCTTTAGCAACACAAGGTTTCCCACCTTGACATTGTCCTTTGGGGTTTGCCAGAGTCTTCTGGTTGGAAGCTGGCTTAAGTATTCGGCCTTCCACCTCTTCCAGAAGTGGTTGGCTAAGGTCTGCACATGCAAAATTGGTGCCACAGTCCGACCAAATTGACTTAATTGGCCCTCTGAGGGCTATAAACCTTTTCAAGGCATTTATGAAGTGTCCATTCCCTCTACATCCTCAATATAGACAGTTCGTTTTGACAAACAAGTAAACAAAACCGCCCATCTTTTATTATTTACAACACCACCCCTGGTTTTTCTGGTAACAATTTCCCTAGGACCAAACACATTAATTCCCACGTGGGAAAAGGGTGGGTCTGTCAAAGTCCTATCCTGAGGTAGTTCTGCTATTAACCGATTTTGACAGTTTCGCCTAAGGCACCTGATTTTAACACATTTGAAAATACAACTGTTGACCAACCTTTTGGCATTAACTACCCACAGACCTTCGTTTCTAAGGGCTGCCTCAGTTAGAGTTCTACCCTGATGATGGATTCTTTTCTTTAGGGACCAGAGTCTTTTCCCTGCCATGTGTCTATTGTTTGGCGAAGTGGGCTTATCTGACTTAAAGGGCAAAGGAGCTACCCAATTTCCTTCTGTACTTCGTGAGACTTGAGCCTTCATACTGTCCAAGAACCTTTGCTCATCTTTCGAGAGCGCTATGGCTTCGTCTCTCTGAGACTTTGAAGGTGGAGGAATACTCTGGAGTTATTCCTTGGCAGTAGACTGAGATGTGACTTAGGCAACTGCGCACAAGTGTAGGACTTCCACCTTTAAGCACCTGTGCTTGATTGGAGTCCAACGAAGATGGCGGGTGCATCTTGTTTATGCACACTGGGCCTATGACTGTCCAGCCTAATGGCAGTTGTTGTGCGATAGGTGCACCTGGAGGTCCTTTAACTTGGTCGTTCACACAGAACAAGCTCGGGCAGTCCGAGCCAAGCAAAAGGGCAATGTCCACATCTGGTTGAAAGGCTGGTATAGCATTCTTTAACCGTCGCAAATGTGGATGAGCCTCCACAACTTCTTTAGTTACAATTTGCTTTTTGTTCCGAGGGATGGAGGAGCACTCAATCAGGTCTGGCAGCTTGAACTGTCTCTTCTGGTCGCAAGAGGAGACAACAAAGCCAGATGCTATGCGACCCTGCAACTTCTTTTTTCCTGCACACGTAGTCATAGTGTAGTCGACCATCTTGGTTTTAAGGTCAAACATGCGGAAGAACTCTGGAGTAGCCAGGGAGGCGTCGCTCTGTGAATCCAGGGCCACATAGAGTCTCTTTCTAAGCCAAGGGCTCTTGGCTGGATATACATCCGCTAGGCAGATAGGATGACAAACTCTTAACTGTTGCGAGTCAGAACACAGCTCTGTACAGGCGACTGCTGAAACCTCCACCTGCATCTCTGGTACGGCTGGCTTGTCGGTGTCTTCGACTGCTGACTTTTCTTTTGGTGAAGCGTTCCCTTTGGGGTGGGAGATGACACTGGAGTTGTGCATTGCGGTGCAATGCTTGACACTGTTGCATTTCTCACACTTGACGTTTTCTTTGCAGTTGGATGCAAAGTGAGGAGTTGTTCCACAGCATCTAAAGCAGATTCCCTGCTTTTGAACTAGCTGCTGTCTTTCTTTGTATGTCTTCGTACTAAACTCCCTGCAGTTGGCCAAGCTGTGAGGCTTTTGGTGAATAGGGCAAAGCAACTCTTTTACCTCTGACCTGGGTTCGTCAGT
The DNA here is from genome assembly GCF_035594765.1 of Anolis carolinensis. Classification (NCBI taxonomy): domain Eukaryota; kingdom Metazoa; phylum Chordata; class Lepidosauria; order Squamata; family Anolidae; genus Anolis; species Anolis carolinensis. The sequence continues at coordinate 99,539,389 of NC_085845.1, read as the reverse complement.
CTTGTGTTGAGTTTCGACTGCCTTTACGCTGACAGGTCTATTGGCCTCTCTAGGTGGTTTCTTGTCCACTTCAGGTGCTTTCCCTGGATGGATCCCCTGATATAAGGTGGGCAGGCCTGTCTGTGGATCATTCCTTTCCCTGGCCGCTCTGGTGATGAACTGGACCAGATGGGAAAACGGTGGGTACGCCTGAGAATGGGCCTCCTTGTAGTTAAAAACCTGTTTTCCCCAGTCTTCCTGCAGGGCAAAGGGAAGTTTGCCCAGAATCTGCCGCTGGGAGAGATGCTGATCGAGGCACTGCAGTCCAGGCAACTCTGGATTCTCCTTGGCCGACTCTAACTCTGCAAGAAGATCACTGAGGTCCCACAGGAGCTTGCAGTCCTTGGGCTTTAAGGTTGGGAACCTTTGCAGCTTGTCCATTAGAGATGCTTCAATCTCCGTGCTAGCTCCATACCGCTGATGTAATCTGTCCCAAGCCTTTTCCAAGGCTTTGTCGGGGTCAGCTACATGGGCTGAATATATTCTCTTAACTTGAGAAGATGATGCTGGACCCAACCAGGTGCCTAACAGGGTCAGCTCTTCTTCAGGTAACAACTTTAAGTCTCTAATTGCCCTCTTGAAGGTAACCTTCCAGAGAAGGAACTCTTCAGGCTTGTCTGAAAACTTTTCGACTCCCTTGTCCTTGAGGCCTCTTTTGGGACTTCTAAGGATCGAGACGAGTTGGGATTCTGGTGTTGACGGTGTCTTATGTGGCGTTGGCTGCTGCAGGGAGAAATCCCGTGCTCCTGGTGTCGACCTTTGACCCTTTGGAGGGAAGGCATCGTCTGTAGACGGACAGATGGTTCCCTTTGGACTTGCTTGTAGGGCCCAATTGGTGATAGGCTTTGATGGTTCAGTTGGCTGCTCGAGGATCTTAGTAGGAGGCACAGGCAACCTAAGCAAAGAGGAGCTCCCCGCTATGACGCTTTGAACTTCCGGCAGCCCGAAGGCAACTTTAGGGCCCTGTTCTGACCGAACGGAGAAGTTTTCATGTTCCTCGTCAGAAAGCTGGCTGTTTAAGCTATTAAGATGCACAAGCACCTTGGAAGAAGGGTCCTGCTTCGGCAACTGACTTACATTTTCCTCTGTGAGTTGCCCACTTAGGACCTTGGCCAAAGTCTCAGCCTTTACCTTTTTGGCAGTAGCATCCATCCTTATTCTAAGCATTTCTATTTCACATTGCCTTTGGGCCTGTTCTATTTGGAGTCGCTGTTCCTCCTCTTTAAGGTGGAAAGTGTGGTCAGCTGCTTTTGCATCAGCTTCCGCCTCCGCAACCTTGCTCTGTATCTCCAGACGTGCAGCCTCCTTAATGTGCAAGGCAGCTAGGGAAGAGATGCCACTCCCAGGAGAGGAAGACTTGTTAGAGTGGCTGTGTTTAGATGAAGCCTGCTCCCTTAACTTAAATACCTGGCTAGAGCGGTTGGACTTAAAACTAAGCGCCGCAGCAGGCGATTTTAGAAGGTTGGTCTCATGGCTACATAAGGAAGACTGATTTCTTTTTAGCTCAGACCTTAGATTAACAGCCATCTAGAATTTTCTTTCTCATTAGTGTCAGCTAAGACACTCACTATTTCTAACTCTGAATCCTTGGCGTTAATGCGCTCATGGACCTGGACTATCTTAGATACCAAACCCCTCCAAAGACCGAAGGTCTCTTCAAGGTCTGTCTGTAATATAGATGGCACCCTTGTAATACCCAAGCTCTCTATTCTGCCCATTAATGTTACAATGCGCTCCCATGCCGAACCTAACCTCACATGGAGGAGCTCCTTTTCATCTATTAGATGGGCTAGCATCTTGGCTGAAGGGTGCTTTATCCTTTGGGGCCTTTCATTCCTAATTTCAGCCTCAGAAGGAGATATACCATCTGTATCATCTTGAAATTGCATAGACATTATATATTCTTAGTAGCAAGTAAATTTACAACAAAGGCAAATGCAATATACCTGCAAGTAAATTTACAATAAAAGCAAATGCAATATATAATACAATGCACAGCACTTAACCATAGCAATATATATCACTAAGTAACTATACTTTACAAAGATTGTGACCTTTGGCGCCAGACTTTGGTGGGCAAGCTGCAAAATGCCGACTGACAGCAACTTGCCACTTGATACCTCCCTTGCCCGAGTGACGTAAACTGCCAAAATGGCGACTTCGCCGAAATTTCAAGCACCTCGTGCTCTGCGGCTCGAGGTCTGCCGCCGAAGGAGCACCGAGGCTGGCTTTGGAAAGGAGGAGAGAAGAGACGCCTCCTCCCCGCTGTGAAGGGAGGTCACCACCGCAGGACGATGAGACAGGTCACCGCCGCAGGTCGATGAAACAGGTCACCACCGCAGGTCAATGAAACAGGTCACCACCGCAGGACGATGAGACAGGTCACCACCGCAGGTCGATGAGGCAGGTCACCACCGCCAGGCGACTGTCCCGGCCGAGATCCTAGCCACTGTGAAGACTCAGCCAGAACTTTCTTTCGGAGTTGCCAGGCTTATCTGGGTCCCGGCCTGGTGCTTCTGGACTCACCACCTCCGTGTGAGCCCAAAGACTACTGCTGGAGCTCCGCAGCTCGATGCCTGCCGCTGAAGGAGCTCAGGGTAGATTGCTGGGTTTTGCACAGCCGTGCAATTGCAGAAGCAGCCGCGGGGCTACTCGCACACACGCGAGCTGAAGAGCAGGATACTGCAGAGGCTGAAGGAATGGAGCCCCACTCTCTCACTTGCCTTTCGGCCTGGCAGCAAGCTTCACTGCAACAGACCAACAAAATCAAAGTCTCTATGGCCGTGCAGGCTAGCTCAAGCGGAAAAACCGCTGATCTTCCTCAAAACTGTGCCGTCCGCCAGACAATAAAAAAACTATAAAGCTGAAACGTGCCGTCCTTTATCCGGGCGAACTGCAAATCCCTATAAGCTGTCCTAAAAATATTGAACGACTGAGTCTGGAAAACTTCAAAAAAAGGATGTTTATTCATACAAGGTTGTAAACCTGGCACAGATCTTAAAGTTACAGAAAATGAAACAAATTTCTATAGGTTTTAGTTACAGAATTATCCCTGGTTCCAGAAGGCAAAGGTGATTATAAAACCACTATACCCTAATCACGCTGTCTATATTAGAAGGAGAAACTCTTTCCTTCCCTATCTTTACAGCAAAGATTAGTTCTAGAAGCGACGGAATAACCCTGCTCCTCTAACTAGATTTCCTATTCCAGATCAGTATAATTCAATACTTATCTAATTTGGATAGGCTTAGATTGGCCTGGTTTTGAGGATGATTTGTCCCAGTTAGCTTGCACAGCTGCAGCACGTTGGAAGACTATAGCCAAAATGAGGCTCCAAAATGGAGACTAGACCCTGGTAAAAAAGGGCGGTCCTAAGATGTTGTACTCTTTGACCAATCATTGCAAAGAAAACTGCAGCCAGCTCTTGCAGACTCCAAGCCACTTTTCCTGGGCTTTTGCAGCCAGAGGCTGAAACAAAATGTAAAGGAGGGAAAACAAACAAACGACCAATAGGTAAGGCAAACCATCGTCCTGGGGGACGGAACACTTATTGACTCAAATATTACTACTTCAGCTGATTGTTTGTTTGATTAATGAATAGTGAACGACACTGACTGCTTATTCAATTAAAGTTTTGATCAGCCATGTAAAGTTCCAGGTTTGCTCTTCCACAATCAATAAATAATTCATACTTGCTTGCTTTGTGAATTGTCACTCCTATAATGAGACATATGAAGCAGACATTGGAGAAAGCGATTTATGAGCTAGTTTATTTGAAAGCTTTCCTGAGCACATTTTTAATAAATGAACAAGAGACAACTGAGTTTCTAGCTGCATATTTTTAGGCAAGCATAAATTGTATTCATTGGTTTTGTGTGTCTCCCAAGTTGGTTGCCTATCACAGGGCTGAATGTATTGTTGAAGGCTTTCATGGCTGGAATCACTGAATTGCTGTAAGTTTTTTGGGCTGTATGGCCATGTTCCAGAAGCATTCTCTTCTAATGTTTTGCCTTTGTCTGTGGCTGGCATCTTCAGAACCTCTGCAGATGACAGACACAGATGCAGGTGAAACGTTAGGAGAGAATGCTGCTGGAACATGGGCATACAGCCCAAAAAACTCACAGCGACCCACTATCACAGGGTTTTCTTGGCAAGATTTGTTCAAAGGCAAGGTTTTTCTTTGCCTTCATCTAAGGCTGAGAGAGTGTGGCTTTCCCAAAGTCCCCCAGTGGGTTTCCTTGGCTCAGCAGGGATTTAGACTCTGGTCTCCATAGACATAGTCTAATCCTCAAACCACTACACCATCCTGGTTGGAACTGTAAAAACCGAAAACAAAATGTGGGGACAAATACAGATGTGAATTAATGGTCCTAATCCTTAGTTCTCCTTTCCCCTGCTACCCCTTTTGTTCCTCCTTAGCTAGAGAAGAGGAGTGGAGAAATGATTGCCATTTCCTTAATTTTAACGGTTCCTGTCAGAAAAATGGTTGTACCTTGTTAAAAAAAAAACATACTGTGTATACACCTTTGGAGGAAACTGCTCAGCCTTGATCAGAGAGGCTTTGAAATAAACCACTACATATTTAAACTACTCATCACAGCTAGATAATTGAATGTGATGTTGAATCTTGGCAAGCTTCTCTGACTGGAAGTGGGGAAGAAAGCTGGAGGTTTTGTAAACAAAGATCTAGAAGGTGTTTGGTTTCTGCAAAACAAAAGCAGTTTGGTCTCTCTCAACCAGAAGTGGCTTTTGGCACCTTAAGTTGGTTTTGTGGAAACTCCCATCTGAGTAGTGTAGCCACAAATCATAAACTAAACAAGCCAGTACTGGAAAAGTTGCATGCTGTATTAGCATGGGGAAAGATCCAGCAACCACTGACTAAACAAAACAGCTGGGCCTCTATTAGCTGACACTTTCAATTCCCATTGATGAAAATCCTCTCTGTTCTGTAAGCTTACAAAGAAATCTGGGACTATTCTCAGGATCTTTTTTCATAATCCAAATTTTAGATTTCCAATTGTGTGTGATAATTTGCAAAAGAGCACTGTTCCAAAAAAAAAAAAATAGACAGCACAGTAGAATGGGCATATGAATGATTAACTATCCTGTTAGTTTTCCTCTCATCTTAAAAATAATACATCAGTCACTGATGCGCTTCCTCAGTTGTTTCTGGTCTAGTGCTTGCATTTTGATGTCTATGCAAGAGCTGGACTACCTAAGAGGCCATCCTTTCAATCTGTGCTGAGGGAGGTGTAAAGAAGTGGTAATTATACCAACAGATCTTGCTGGCAAGCCCTTTAAAGAAGAAGGTATCAGTTGGGCAACTGTCATTCTGATTACAAAATGCCCCTTCATATGAACAGCCAGAGAGGGAGCGGGGCAGACCATTTTGATAAGCCACAAACTTGGAGATAATTGGGTTCTGGAAATATTAGTAAACCAGGTAAGAAAAGATAAAAAATAAGGGAGCTAATTTTTAAAAAAATATGAATTTAAAGTATATGCATTTGCTTACGATATCTTAATGGTGAAAAGACAAACAGAAAATATTGATAATTTGAATCATGAATTCATGATTAAATCTGGGTTGACCTGCTGGAAGAGCTAGATCTTCAGATGTGTTTAAAATCTGCATTGACTATAGGTTTGTCATATCAGAACAATCTATGCTAACCAAATCTCAAATCATATTCCTCCTGCTGCAATAATATTTTTCTCCAAACTAATCTAGTCTTTTATGCAAACTAAACTGCAAAATGCAACGTATAATTTCAAGTCTGGATGGCCCAAACCTCCTTTTGTCATACTTTGAATCTGATGCAGTGCCTCTTACCTTGCCAGGCATATAATATAATTTTTGCCATTGCTTAAATGGTACATTTGAAATAGAACAACATATTGGTTAATAAATTCATTTTTTATAATTGAAATTCTTCTTGACTTTTCCTTACTATACATTTAATAATTTTCACTTAAATACCTGCATTGATTTCCCTGGAAAGCATTTTCCCTGAGCAGATGCTGTTATGGGTCTTTTAACTGATTCTGTTTTAATAGAGGTTGTTTTATCGAATTTATAAACCTGGTTTATGTAATGTTATTATTGTTTTCATGTTGATGTATTTTATTTTATGTATTATGTATTTTGTGTATAGCATCTTTGTGTGCTATTTTATAAGCTGCCCTGAGTCCCTATGGGAGATGGTGGTGGGGTATAAATAAAGTATTATTATTATTATTATCATTATTATTATTATTATTATTATGTGTGAAGGTTTGGGCATTTCACTGTATGCTTCTGAGGAAGTAGACGTTGCCTACAAAATCTTATGCTATCAACTTTGATCCCTTGCTTTCTAAGATGCTACAAGATCCCTTTGTAATTATGTGTAGAGTGTAAATGTGTAGGGCTAAACTACATAGGCGGCATGATATAGTGATTTGAATGTTGAATTAGGGCTTCAAGAAACCAGGAGGCAATCCCCATTCAGCCATGGAAATGCAGTGAGTGACCTTGGGCACATCACGTTCTCTTAACCTAAAAGGAAATGACAAGAAACCTTGCCAAGAATACCCCATGATACTTTTACTATAAGTTGGCGTTGACTTGGAAAGCACAAGAGGATGGAGCAACAATGAACGAATGCATGTGAGCCCTGCCTTAGAACACTGTAATGGGTCCAGCAACTTCTCAGGCCTGTGCAAGGGTCTGTGCAGTTGCATAGCTCTTTTGAAATGGTGGACCTTATACTTCGATCAGTAGAATTACATGGCTCTTGCACATTTTTCAGCCCTCAGGTGGTTTAATTTACAATAAAAATGTGTCATCATTCTTTGTACTTAAGCTAAAACTAGATATGTGAATGGTTGTTTTCTCCAGGTGGATTTTCTGAATTTTCTAGATGTTTCCCTGGCCTTTGTGAAGGAAAATCTGTCCTGGTACCTTCTTGTATTTCTCAGCCCTGCTTACCAGTCTCCAACACTGGACCAACACGCATTCTCCCTCATCTTTACCTTGGGTGCCAGAGAGACGTCCTCAACAAGGTGGGAAATATGATGGCATCAATAATGAACTCAAAGGACAATTTCTTTTTCTGATGACATTTTATGAAAATGGCATGTAAGCTTGTATTACTACCTCATCAGATGGATTTAGTTTCGGCAACATGTGCCAAATCTTCTATAGTTTTACAATGGAGCCCACCAGCTCCCATCAGACGACATTGAACTACTTCTGGCAGGGCTCCATCGTAAAACTATAGAAAATCTGGTGCATGCAGCAGTGGAGCCAACACGAGAGGTTGCCTGTGTTGCCTTTGAGACAATGGGGGAGGGAAGTTGAGCGACCAATGCTTCCACCCGTGGGATGTGGGTGATGCAGGATGTGGGGCAACGAGTTACCACTGCCACCCGCCAGGCACCGCCAGATTTGCCACGATGTTTGGCAATTCTGGTGGCTCATGTGAAGAGGTCCTTTGTCTCAAGCTTACATGCTTAGTGACATCATCACTTGGCAGTTTTCAAGGAGAAAGCAGTCTGTTTCAGCCTAAAAAGGGGAAATGAATGGAGTAACTTTGGGACTGAAATATTTCAGTTAAAGCCTTTTAAGTTAAAAGTCTCACTTCAACTTCTAGTTGACTGTAGTCCTTGAACGTTTGTGCTAAAAACTGTCATTTAATCTCTAAGGCCCTGACAGATCTTTTCTCTCCCCCCCCCCCCTTTCCCATTTTTTATTATCATTACTTAGCCAAATTTATTTCAAATGTTGTCATGCATCAGAATTTTTTTCTTTCTTTCTGGGGAGAAAGTACATTTTAGTTGGTGATTATATGACATAGTGACATAACACTTCATAGCCAATCAGCTTCAACAATATGATAGCACGAAGGAAAACCTATTGAAGTTGAAACAGAAGGAGGTACATGAACATATTTATGAAAAAAAAATATTTTCAAAAAAATTGTAAAATAGTGTAATAGCTGTTTTATCAGGGCCACTATAATATTACCAAATAGCAGAAAGGTGGTTTGAATTTTTGGATTCATTATGCCAAAAAGAATAAAGAGAGAGGTGTAGTAAGAGAAGAAACAAAATGTCCAAAAATTGGATTTGTGACTGTGTGAGATTATTACAGCATGCTCCCTGAAATGGTAATAGTGACTGCTTTTATATTGCTCATATGCACAGTTAATGGTTGTTGTCCATTCTCACCGCTGAGATGCGAGTAACTACTAATTGTATTATTTTGTGCAAAAAGGGCATTTTTTTCAACAATCCCAAAAACATTTTGTGAAAAAAGGTGTGTTTGCTTCTCTCTAACAAACTATTATAGGCATTCGCTTCCTGATTTGCAAATGTGGCTTTTCTTTACAGTTGCTGTTGGCTTTCTTTTTTGTAGGAGCTGATGCAGCAGAACGACATTGGCTATGTATTAAATGCAAGTAATACTTGCCCCAAGCCTGACTTCATCCCAGAATCCCACTTCTTAAGAGTACCTGTGAATGACAGTTTCTGTGAAAAGATTTTCCCCTGGCTGGACAAATCTGTGGACTTTATAGGTAAATACTTTAGATGTCACCCTTTTAAATAGAATAAATTATGCTAATCAGTTTACATTTGTATATATAGGGTAAAAGAAATCTTCCATTAGCATCAGGAAGGCAAACACTAAGAGCACAACTGTAATATTTTTTGTCTTCTGATTTCAGATATTTTTTACAGGGAGGTTTTTATTGTTTGGATGAAACCTATTTATTGGATTTACTATACCCTCTCTTTCTCCCAAAATGGGATTCAAGCTAGCTTACCATATTTTTTAAAAGATCAAGCTAAAATATTAATAAAGACAGTGACCTAGTTACAAACATCTGACTTACAATGACTCATAGTTACAAATGGGGGTGAAACAACAGGAATTGAAAGAAATGTACCCCTCAGAAGGGAAATTCACTCCTGAAAGGGTTATCATGGGAGAAAGGTGTCTCAGCTGAAGTTTTTTCACCAATCATTGTTTCCACAAGAAACCATTCCCATTCCCCCCCCCCCAAAAAAAATCCAGTGATCACAGAGACAGAGAATGAGGGGCACAGATAGCACAGCAAACACCACAGGGGTGTTAACCCTTCCCTATGCTATCCAATGTGCGAGATATATATAGATATAGATATAGATATATAGATATATATACACACACACACACACATACACACATATATACACACACATAAATACATATATACATATACATACATACACACACACTATATATCTCTCTCTGAAGTAACACTTAAAAATGTGTCTGTTCCGACTTACATACAAATTCAACTTAAGAACAGATCTATAGAACCTATCTTGTTTGTAATTTGGGGCCTGCCTTTATACAAGTTTAAAAAATTGAATAATAATATGATTGTAAAAAACAGAAATAAAAACAATTAAAAATAAGATTTAAAAATACAGCACACCCTACTGTGCCATTATTAAAATTCAAAAAACCTACTTGAATAGAAATGTCTTCTCCTGCCAGTGGAAAATAAACAAGGAGGAGGACAACTAGAACTCCCAAAGAAGTGAGTTCCAAAGTCCGGAAGCAGCCACAAAAAATGCTGTATTCTGTGTCCTCATTAATCATACCGGTGAAAGGAGTGAAGATGTCCCAGCTACAGATCTTAATGCTTGCACTAACTTGTATAAGAACATACAGTCTTATAGATAGTCTGATCCCAAGCCATATCAGAGTGAGTGCCATCCTGTTTATTGAGTGAGTAAGCCATGGCTATTTTGCCCATGGGGATTTGTGTAATCTGATGAGTGATTAGGCACTTGAAAAATTAGAACATTTTTTGAACTGCACTCATTTTAAGGATGTTTTTAAGGAGCTTGTTCAGTATCCCACCAGAGATAGATCATCTATGTGAGCTCCCCAAACTGTAAGGCAGGAATCCTTAAGGACTGCAGCCTAGATGCAGCCCTTTAAAGTCATTTAGCCGGACCCCGCACTAAACTTCAGACTTATGGTCACCTTAAGTTGAAATGACTTGAAGGCACACAACAACAATCCTAATTAACTTGACTATCTCATCAGCCAAAAGTAGGCTCACACTTCCCATTGAAATACTGGTAATTTATGTTGATTAAAATTGTTCTTCATTTTAAATATTGTATTGTTATTTTGTGTTTCTTTGTACTACAAATAAGATATGTACAGTGTGTATAGAAATTTGTTCATGTGTCTTTTAAACTACTGTCCATCCCCCAATAGTCTGAGGGACTGTGAACCACTCATCTGCTTAAAAAGTTTGAGTACCCCTGCTGTAAGGGATATCTCTGTAGTGAGAACAGCTGTTGATCTCAGTAATATGACACACATCCCCATAGTGTTTTGGGTGGGTGAGTTCCAACCACCATGTAGCAAGCAAGAGATTGGACACTGTAGAGTGACGATGCAGCACTGGCTATACAGCTGTCAGTCAAAGTGATCTACAAACCACTTTTTAAGTGGCCTCATGTGAAGGACGAAAGATCCTGCATGTTGGCTCTTGCCACTATTGTTTGTATACTTTTAAAAAATGCTTTAGGGCCATAGTGCCTAAAAGTGGAGGTGTGGAGTATATAGAGCACACAGGGGTAAGGTGAAAGGGAGTCAAAGCAGATAAGAAAGTAAGGTGAAAGACAAAGCTGAAAAATTCTTGAAGAGGTTGAAGGATTTGGAAAACTTGCCAAAATGCAACCAAAAACACTTCCTTCTTGGACCAACCATAGAGGTGGATAACAAGAAACTGAGAATGAATGACAGTGGTGTTCAGGAGGTCAGGGTTAGTTTCCAAAGACTTCAGCACAGACACAATATAACTCAGATGTGTGAGTCACAGAAACCACAAAGAAGAAATAATATCCTATCAATTTCTTAATATTGGGTAAGAAGCCAGGGAAGCTTTTATTAACAGTACTTGGAAGAACATTTGATTCACACACACCCTTTTAATACCACTGATGATGTACTATAGTAAACATACAAGTACAGTAAAGTCTTGGTTATCCGAGATAATGGTGCGGGCCCAATCTCAGATAACCAAACTCCTTGGATTGCCGGGAGGCCCTTTTATCCCTATAATAATAACTAACACAGATGTCTATTCTGAACAATGTGCCAAAATATATAGAGAACAACAACGGTTCAAAACATATGACATACACAATATTTATATTAGAGCACCATATACATTTCACATAAACTAAATCAATGCCAAATCCTCTGAAATCATATGGGATTAAAAATGGAAAAATATATTTCTAAATATATTAAACCAAACAATTAGATGTAAGTCTCTGCAGTCCTAGAAGAATTTCTTATGGACTTCAATTAGATTAAACACAGATTAGAGCCAAACAGACTCAGTCTCTCTGCAATCCTGGAAGGATTTACTCTGGACTCCAACTGAGTAAAACACAGGATTAGAGTAGAACAGTCTAGGTCATCAACCAATTGTGGTAAAAGTCTTATAGGTGTTCCAACTCTTGTGCTGATGGTGTCAAAGATGTAAGGTATCTCCAAAGATTCAGTATAACAGAAGTAAATTCAGTATAACGAGAGTAAATTCAAAAACAAGGGAAACAGATATGATGTTAATGCAGATCCTGAGTAGCTGGTTGTTGGAATAGGTTCCGTCATGGAAAATAGAGGTAATATAGTCATTCACAACTGGTTTTCCTGGGTATCTCTCCAGTTTCGGAAACCCTTCTTCTGGTATGCGACAATATATTTCTAAATTCTTTTTGTTATGATGATATATGTTGGAGGCTCTGCTTCAGGTATTCTTTGTGGAGACAAAAATAAAAGGAATACTATCTAATATTGTGCTCTTCATGAGATATAAATTATAAATTAAATAGCCCTATTATCTCCCCAGCAACTGGGGCTCGGTTAACTGAGACTACTGTATATATGTATTGACAAGTGGACAATTTCTGGGATAGTCACTTCTATGGTTTTGTAGTTGTGGTTTCAGAGAAAAATTACAATTATAAAATTAGAGAAGAGTAGCACAAATTTGGTCACCTGCCCAGATAGGCCTGGATTGTCTTAAGATAATGGATTTGATAGTAATTTACAATCATTACATATTCCACAATTTTGGCAAATAAGAATTTCTTAAATGCTCTGTGCATTTGGTCTTCACATTAATGGAGATATAAAAACATGTCATGCTTGGCACTAGCCCTCATTCTAAATGTCCTCTGTAGTTTTGATCTGTCCTAACAGTCATCAAGGATGACTGTTCCATTTATTTTTCATATGAGGAGCGACTTGAGAAACTGAAAGTCGCTTCTGGTGTGAGGACATTGCCCAGGGGATGCCCTGATGTTTTTGATGTTTTTACCATCCTTGTGGGAGGCTTCTCTCATGTCCCTACATGGAGCTGATAGAGGGAGCTCATCTGCACTTTCCCCGGGTTAGATTAGAACCGGCAACTTTCAGGTCAGCAACCCAACCTTCAAATCAGCAGTCCTGTCAGCACAAGGGTTTAACCCATGGCGCCACTAGGGGCTCCATTTGTTGTTACGTGCTTTCAATTTGAATCCATCCTATGGCAGCCCTATCCTAGAGTTTTCTTGGCAAGCTTTATGCTTTGGGCATAACTGGCCCAAGAACACCTAGTGGCTTTCTGTGGCTGAGGAGGGATTCAAATCCTTGTTTCCCAGAGATCTAGGCCAATACTCAAATTACTGGGACACACTACATTGTTCCACATATGTATATATTTCATGGAGCCCTGGTGGCAAGTGTGTTAAAGAACTGAGCTGCTGAACTTGCAGACCGAAAGGTCCCAGGTTCAAACCCCGGGAGCGGCGGGAGCGGCCGCTGTTAGCTCCAGCTTCTGCCAACCTAGCAGTTCGAAAACATGCCAATGTGAGTAGATCAATAGGTATCGTTCCAGTGGGAAGGTAACGGTGCTCCATGTAGTCGTGCCAAGCACATGACCTTGGAGGTGTCTACGGACAACGCCGGCTCTTCGGCTTAGAAATTGAGATGAGCACCAACCCCCAGAGTCAGACATGACTGGACTTAACGTCAGGGGAAACCTTTACCTTTACTCTATATATTTCATATGCATTGTATGAATTATACATATCTTTTAAAGTAAGTACTGCCTGTTTTAGTTGCTATCACTATTCCCTCTTTGTGTATAACAGGAGGATTATGTTTTCATGATGTTTGAGGATCCTTTGGAGCCTTCAACACATTTCAGAGCCCCATTGTATGCCATACATTCTTTTTCTTTTTTGTTTTACAGAAAAAGCTAAAGCCTCCAATGGCCGTGTTTTAGTTCACTGTTTGGCTGGAATATCTCGCTCTGCCACCATCGCAATTGCATACATAATGAAAAGAATGGATATGTCCTTGGATGAGGCCTACAGGTAAATACAGAGGCTCTTTTTCTCTTTTCATTTCTTTTGGAGGAAATTGATATAGAGAGATGATTGCAAACAGTTCCAGCATGGCTGCTGTGAATTATTTTCATGTGATTGGTATACTGGTGCTTCCACATCAGAAGGGAGTCCACAAAGGGGCAACTTGCAAGATCATAGTTTCAGGTCCCCTTTCTTTGCACTGGAATGTGGACCTAATTACCCCCCCCCCCCCCCGGCGCGCTTTGTAAAAGCCTGCTGTAGGCCATGATTCATTTGTCAGCTCTGTTTAACAAACAATTTTAAATAAAATTTACAGGAGACTACTTTGAGAGCAGTTTTCTTCCTTGGTGAATTATTGCTACAGTGGTGGGTATTTCCCCATATGACATATGTGTGGCCCCTGTGCAGTTTTTATTTCCAAGAAAACACAGAAAAAGTGACAAATTGTGCTCATTGGATGCAAAATTTACCTATCCAAAGAAATAATTTTTGAGGGTGAGAGGAGTCTTGGACTTTGAGTGAAAACTTATTAAGGCTTTGTGCTGGATGTTTGATTCAGTTTGGAGTCCAGTGTGACAATTGAGATTCATCCTCAATGTCATCTGTATCAATCCAGACCCATTATTTACAGGAAAGGAGATTCCACCTGAGCATTAGGAAAAACTTCCTGACTACAAGAGTTCTTCAACAGTGGAACTCTCACCCTTGAGATGACTCCTTTAGAGGCTTAAACAGAGGCTGAATGGCTATTTGTTGGGAGTGCTTTGGTTGTGCTTTTCCTGCATGACAAGGGGTTGGACTGGATGGCTCTTGTAGTCTCTTCCAACTTTATTTATTTATTATTTATTTACGACATTTCTATCCTCCCCTTCTCACCCGAAGGGGACTCAGAGCGGCTTACAAGTTATATATACATACAATATATTATATTATTAGCATAACACAATATTAGTATTATATATTGTATAATATATATTGTACTGGGCCCCTGGTGGTGGCGCAGTGTGTTAAAGCGCTGAGCTGCTGAACTTGCAGACCGAAAGGTCCCAGGTTCAAATCCCGGAAGCAGAATGAGTGCCCGCTGTTAGCCCCAGCTCTTGCCAACCTAGCAGTTCGAAAACATGCAAATGTGAGTAGATGAATAGGTACCGCTCCAGCGGGAAGGTAACGGCACTCCATGCAGTCATGTCGACCACATGACCTTGGAGGTGTCTACGGACAACGCCAACTCTTCGGCTTAGAAATAGAGATGAGCACCAACCCCCAGAGTCGGTCACGACTGGACTTAACGTCAGGGGAAACCTTTACCTTTATATATTGTACTATACCACTATACTGCAATATTATTATTAATATTACATGTAATATATAATATATAATTATTATATTATTATATTGTATTATTAGTATTATACTGTATTACTCTATGATTGCATGATTCTATTTTTAAAAACTGTAGATAAATTAGACACTTAAGAGGTGATTAACCTAGCAAAGTTTTAGATAAATAGCTCTGGGCTGCTGTGAAATTTGTTGTTTTTCCTAAAACATCAAGATTGAATAAGGCTATTCAACAAGGCAAAAGGAATTTTAAAAAAGAGAAGCTCAGGATGACAACCTCAGATGACAGTCAACAACACATCCCTCACACCAACTCTTTCACAATCTGCTACATATGGTGGAGGAGATAACATAACTTCCCATAAACTGTAATTGGAGCTTGTTGGCTAAATACTTGCCTCAGATTGCATAATAATGCTGCCAGTGAGTTCTTCTCCTTCCTCACAGCACCACACATTGCAGTGATTTTCTAACATGCTGGAAATCTGCCAGGTTGCTCTTTGCTATCATTGGAGGACAGTCCCTTGGTCCAAGGCATAATAGAACTCAGTATGTCCTCTGACAATGTTGAAGACAAGTTTTCCCTACTTATTTTTAATGTCCAGATTTCTGGATTAGTGATTCCAAATGTATGTAGAATCATAGAATCATACAGTTGGAAGAGACCTCGTGAGCTATCCAGTCCAATCCCCTGCCAAGAAGCAGGAAAATCGCATTCAAAGCACCTCTGACAGATGGCCATTCAGTTTTTGCTTTAAAGCCTCCAAAGAAAGAGCCTCCACCACACTCCAGGGCAGAGAGTTCCAGTGCTGAACAGCTCTCACAGTTAGGAAGTTCTTCCTAATGTTCAGGTGGAATCTCCTCTCCTGAAGTTTGAAGCCATTGTTCCGCGTCTTAGTCTACAGGGCAGCAAAAATAAGCTTGCTCCTTCCTCCCTATGTATATAATAGCAATCTTTTCTCCCTATGGGATCCAAAGCAGCTTACATCATGCATTAAGATAGCTAAAACAGTCTGAAATAGAAAATTATATAAAGCATTAAATGCAATCCACTTAAAACATCAATTTAGAATGTAAAATATTAACCCGGTCTAACCTGCTTAGGTTCAAAAGTTATACAAAATTAGGTGTCTTTAGGATGGAATGACGACAAGATTTCACAATATCTTGTGTTCTTTCCCACAATATTAAAAGTGGTTAGTGTATGTTATGGTTGTCGAAGGCTTTCATGGCCGGGATCACAGGGTTGTTGTATGTCTTTCGGGCTGTGTGGCCATGTTCTAGAAGTATTCTCTCCTGATATTTCGCCCACATCTATGGCAGGCATCCTCAGAGGTTGTGAGGTATGTTATGGTTATTTGTGAAACACAGGAGGAATAATGATTCCTATACCAAATCTAGATTGTTAAAGTGAGGAGATAATAAAGAGAAGAAAGGTTGGAGGAGAGGAATACAATGACAAGATCAGGTATGCACCACTGTGGTTGCATACACCCAAGAGAAGGGTGAAGATTAAAGATAAAGTCAATGGGTCCAAAGAATTAATCTGTTTTGAAGAGAAGTTTGAAGAGGGACAGAACAAAGCAGCACCACTGAAGTATTTTTAGGGGAGGAGGGATCTGTAGGATTTTTACAGCTCTCACCCATCCTGGCTTGCAGTACATGAAGACTGACAAAATCTGGCAGATGGCCAGAAGGCTGAATTTATTTCAGAGATCCTAGGCCGATTGACTGTTCTTTCTTTTCTTTTTCCCTTTTTTGTGTTTTGTTTTCTTCCAAAAACATTGCTTAGATTTGTGAAAGAGAAGAGGCCAACCATTTCTCCCAATTTCAACTTTCTTGGCCAGCTTTTGGACTTTGAGAAGAAAATAAAGAGCCAGAGTGGCCAAACTGGACCACTTAGCAAACTGAAGCTTTTGCATTTTGAAAAAGGCAGTGATCAAGGAGTGGGAGGACAGAGCAGCAGCCTTCATTCCTCTCCTCATCTCTGCACTACTTCTACCTCAGAGACCATGGAGCAGAAGCCAGTGGAAACTGGAAATCTGCCAGGTTGCTCTTTGCTATCATTGGAGGACAGTCCCTTGGTCCAAGGCATAATAGAACTCAGTATGTCCTCTGACAAAGTTGAAGACAATAACCGACTCAAACGCTCATTTTCCTTAGATATTAAATCTGTATCGTGTGTAGGAAGCAGCAGCTGTGTTACAGCTTCAGGACAGACTTATCCTTCCTTGGAAGATACGTTGGAATACTACAAGCATTCAACTGCCTTGGAAGGTGGCAGCAAGTTATGCCAGTTTTCTCCTGTTCAGGAGGTTTCAGAACAGACCCCTGAAAGCAGCCCAGATAAAGAAGAGACAAAGCCTCCTGAAAAATCCCAGAATGCCTGGCAGCTGGACAGTCAGAGCAAATGGCAGCCCTTGGGGAGAAGCGCTAGTGCCACTCAGCGGTCACTCTTGTATCCCTTGCACCGAAGTGGCAGCATGGAGGACAATTATAAAGCAAACTTTGTTTTCGGTCTCTCTACCAGTCAGCAGCATTTGGCCAAGTCTGCTGCTGGGCTGGGCTTGAAAGGCTGGCATTCGGACATCTTGGCTTCTCAGGCTTCTGCGACGTCTCTGACCAACAGCTGGTATTTTGCTACAGATGCCTCTCATTTTTATTCTGCTTCTACTATATATGGGAACAGCACAGCCTACTCTGCCTATGGGGGCAGCCAGGTGCCCACTGGGTGTGAGCAAGTTTATGCTGTCCGCAGGAGGGAGAAGCACGGTGATCGAGGGGACTCCCGTCGGAGTTGGCACGAAGAAAGCTCCTTTGAGAAGCAGTTTAAAAGAAGGAGCTGCCAAATGGAATTTGGGGAAAGTATGATGTCAGAAAACAGAAGCCGAGAGGAACTTGGAAAAGTTGGTAGCCAGTCTAGCTTTTCGGGCAGCATGGAGATTATTGAAGTATCTTGAACCTCTGTCCCGTAATTCTACGTTGTTCCTTCATGTTGTGTAAAATAATTCCCTGTAAATCTGAAATTTCAAGAGAAATGCAAACTGTGGGGTTTCATTGTGAAGGAAATCATGGTATGTGCAGTGTGCATTAAAGAGAGAAATGAAATGACTGAATGTCTAATATGTGCTATGGATATTCAACAATATGCTCCTTCAGTGCTTCTCACTATTTTTAGATAGAAGGGGGAACTACATTTTTCTTAACAGATACAGAAGAAAGAGGCAAAGAATTATACCATATTTAATTGATCTTCCATTGTGAGCCAGACAGATCTTTTGGTTCTGTTAAAAGCTCAACAGCACACCTGTAGCTTTCCAACTTTTGTCTTCAGCCATGTTCTGTGTCAGGGACAAAGCTAATCATAAATGTCTTGTTGCTCATTTGACTGTGAGGATAAACTGAATACCATAATACTTTCATTATGATGAAAGTGTGAATGGTAATTTAAGAGTCTCAAACCAAAAAACTAGGATGGGTTCTCCCCATTTACTGGCTGATCTAGTAGACATACTATTTTAAAGAACAGATGGATTTCAAGCTATCTATGTACATAAGCACTCACTGATATATATTGTATTAAATGTTTATGGTCTCCACTATGTTCTTTGGAAAAAAATGTTCCCTCTCCTATCAGCCAACATCAATATTAGGGACAGAGGTCACAACTTAATTCCCTGATGCAAGCCAAGAGTCAAACTGTTGTTCAGGATGTCTCCTCCTTGCCCTTACCAGAGCAAAGCAGGAGGTACATAATGCTTAGTGTTTGGGATTTTCCAGTAATCACCATTGCTTATGCTCTTGAGGATTTTTGCGGATAGTAAATGCTTTGTATCTTAAATTATAATTTCCCCAAATTGCTCCAGGTAGCAACTGATCGGCTGATATAGGACCCATAAAAGATGTGAAGTTACCAGAAGCAATATGTAATGGTACGTTTCATATCCTGCCTTTTCCTAGTCCCAAATCTAAGATAGTTTACAATGTGGATAAGAACACTGCTAAAAGTGAATCATTTACATTTAAAACTGATGTCGATGCACATTATACATGCATCTATCAGATTTTAATTGCACTTGAAGTAATCTGAGTTCAATATCTATACTATCTAAATTCATTTAAAATGAGAATGGTGCAGTTGTGGTCCCTCATAAATGGGCCCAACCTTTGTAATGTTTCATTGAAAAAATCCCATGGAATCTTGCAGCCCCAATTCTACATTGGGATTGTTTAGCATAAATTCCTGTATGCTGAGCTAGGTGTGCTGTTACGCAATTCTTGTGTTGAATGTTATGGGTGTGCAGCTGAATTAATAACCAAATGAGTACCACTACAAATTTCCACAGGGGCAAATAGCTAAGTGACAAAAGCATATGCACCGTGATAACAAATTTGCAGCTCTTTGAACTGAATGTAGAACTGACTGTAGGGGAACTGATGCATGCATAATATACCAACAAGATACCAGGCAGTGGGTCATTTCAGTACTGTCCATGCCTTGTTTAGGAGGGGCCGAAATGGATGGAAGTGATACAACTATAACAGGAGGATAGAATCCTGTTAGTGAAATTCACAAGCCTAAAGTCTGCCCTATATAATAATAGTAAAAAAACTTTATTTGTATCCTGCACCTATCTCCCCAAGGAGACTTGGGGTGGTTGTCCTATGCTTGTGTGTGTCCTTTTTTGGTTCTTGTAGAGGTGTGTATTCTCTTCCACAACAACTCAAGCTCTACTCCACTGAGTGCCATTTCACAGCAAAGTGCAGAGGATCAAAGTAGCATTTATGCTGCATAACCGAATTTAGACCAATGATTTCTTCAGCTGAGACTGGTGGAAGCTGTTATTCTTTATTCACTTTCCCTCAAGAAAGACTGAACATCCTTGGGACGGTGAACAGCCTATGATGAGACCCCTAAGCTGGGCAAGGTAATATGTCAAGTCAAAATCCCTAGTTCAAATACTGCGCATCCAATAGATATACAGTGGACCCCTGGTATCTGCTATGGGTAGGTTCCAGGACCCCTCATGATACCACAATCTGTTTATGATTAAATCCCAATATATACAATGGCATAAAATGGCAAATTAAGGTTTCCTTTTGTATTTTTTATGTGAATGTTTTCAATCTGTGGTTACAGAAGGCCTTAGAACTCGGTCCTTAAAGTGAATACACTATCAATCGGGTGTGAAACAAAGTTCCAAGAATTACAATTCTAACCAAGAAATAATAATGCCAGCACCACAGTTAAAGGTAATTGGCATCTGAAATTGTTTTTGTCCCATGGGTACATACCCCAGTCTTATTGGTCACATTGCTTTAGGGGATCTACGGAATTACCAATACCATTCACTGTCAAATCAGTAATATCACTTCAAGGGCTCTAGTCAGTTGATAGGTAGCAGACAAATGACATACATTGATATATCAATTTTAGTTCAATTTTTATCATGGAACACTATTTGAAATGTGAAGGCACTCTTACATACAGATCAGCATTATAGGATACAGACCCAAATGCAGTGGTCAAGCCAGAGGCAAGTGAAATGTAAGAAAGAAGTGTGGTTTGATGGCAACAAGATCAAGGCAACCTGTTTTAGGATGTCAGGCAGACATTTCCACTTTCTCTTAGAACCCACACAACACAACCTGGACTGCTTTCTTCAAAACAATCCAATTATTTTCGATACCACAGATACAACAGGCTAGAAGGAAACTGAGATGGTCCTTTATTAACAAAAAGAAATAAATATTTCAAGTAGAGATCACATACTGCTTTAACGGCATGTGTATAGTGCAGAGTGCAACATAATTCAATGCAAGACTCAACTGAAACAGTTACAGATGCATGACATGAATGAGAAAAAATAATACATACTGTCCATCTTGCATAGATCTTTCAAGAGGTTGCCTGCTTTCCACCCATTTCCCTTACTCTGATTTTCAATGATCTCCTAGACTGTCAACACTTTGAACTCTCATATTTACAATATCATTTTATACAGCTCTCTTGAAGAACTACTGCACAGGATCCCCAAAGGTTCTTGTGCACATTGTAAAGCATGGTATTTTCCCATTAAAAACATGGGATTGTTACAGGAATCTTAATTGTTTTCTGGGAATGAAGTCTTGAAGCCTAAGATCATGCCCCATATGCCTTCTACGTTGGAAGGCTGCTAGATGTTTGTCAAAAAATCTTAAGAGTGGTGCACAACACACTTAGGAAATCATGGTACATGAGCTGTTTAACATTTTGGAATTCTAGCCAGAAAACATCCATAAGGATCATACCCAGGCCTTCTCACAAGCTACAGCTATTTCCATGCAATTGTGTAGAATGGTTTACATGCAGAGACAGTGGTTGCAACTGCAAAATGAAAATGTTATCTCCAGATGTACATCAAATAGTTCATGGCAGGGATGTCAAACCCTTTTTTATTGAGGGCCATATCAGCCTTATGGTTGTCTTCAAAGGGCCGTTGAATCCATAGATTGAGAATTTAATTTAATTCTATAATTTGTTTACATAGTGGTCTGTGCTCCTTAGTTTTTACCTAGTTTAGGCCCCCAGATGCTATGGAATGGCAGCTCCCATCACTTTTGATTCTCTGCCATGTGGACTGGGGATGATGGGAATGGCAACCCAACAGCACTTGTAGCTTTGAGGTTGGAGAAAAGTTAAAGGACATTTTAAAGTCAGACATCATATCCACAAGCCTTGTATCAAAATTCAAACCCTACTGTCCTGACTAAAACAGAACAAACTGCAGGCTTCCAGATGTTACTGCATTATAACTCCCATCAGCTCTGGTCATGATGTCTGAAAATGAGGAAGACCAGAGTTGTAGTCAAGCATCTGGAGGACCACATAAAATAACATAGTAGGTCTCGAGTTTGACAGATGTGGTTTTTTTTTTTTTTTTGGTGTCAGGAGCAACCGGAGTGAGAGAATTGGCCGTCTGCAAGGACGTTGCCCAGGGGACGCCTGAATGTTTTGATGTTTTACCATTCTTGTGGGAGGCTTCTCATCCGCGCTCTCCCCGGGTGGGATTCGAACCTGGCAGCCTTCAGGTCAGCAAACCAACCTTCAAGTCACAAGGCTTTTATCCCCTAGGCCACCGGAGGCTCCGGTAACAGATGTGGTTCATAATGTCCATGCCCCACATAGAAATCTGCAAATGGTATGAGGCTGCTGCTGCTTCCAACTGTCTCTGAATCATGCCTATAAAAGTACTCACTTGTTTCCAACCCTAGAATGGTCGTCAACTCACATCTAGTTCCTGCTGCTTGTCCTTATTAAATTTGTGCTCCCGACACGAAGAAATGATATTACAGTTACAAAGAATTAACTCAAATACTGCAGTGGAGCTTTGGTCAGCACTTGCAATATTTTGGAAGTGAAT
The DNA here is from genome assembly GCF_035594765.1 of Anolis carolinensis. Classification (NCBI taxonomy): domain Eukaryota; kingdom Metazoa; phylum Chordata; class Lepidosauria; order Squamata; family Anolidae; genus Anolis; species Anolis carolinensis. The sequence continues at coordinate 99,517,193 of NC_085845.1, read as the reverse complement.
AATTTGGCACTAACAGACCCATGAGAACCACTGTCTCGCAAGAAATCAGTATATATGTTTCCCAGAGAGCATCATGTTAGTTCAGTTATGTGAAAATGCTGTAGGATCGGGAAATGAAGACAACTGCTGGCACTCCTTGAAACTACCTCAGGAACAAACAAAACATATGTATTAACTGCTTCCTGACTTTTCCATCTTTCTCTGGATCTGGACTAAATAATGTCCTTTGTTCCTAATAAAACAGGGACTTTGCCTTATGAAATCTGGTAGGAATCTTTTAGAAAGAGGACCATGCTTTTGATTTAAATATGTGATATATTTTTATATATATGTAAGGCATTGAATTTTGCCATTTATTATGTTGTAAACCGCTTTGAGTCCCCCCAGGTGTGAGAAAAGCGGTATAGAAATGCACTTAATAATAATAATAATAATTAAAAAAGCAAGTTTTCTTCCATGAGCGTTTTTTTTGGGGGGGGGGGGGGCAAATCGATGATATGACGGACCAAGCAGCTCATAATCACTTTTACATGGGAGGCTTTCATTCTGGGACATGTATAGCTCTTACAGTCCTATCGTTCAAGAGGTAACTCAATAGCCCTATAGAATAAAAAGTCAACTTAAAAAATATCCACATGCACAAATTTCATGGAGAGATGTCGCATAAACATCAAAAGGAAACTTATCCCATGCACCACTACATTACGCCACATGAGTTTAAAAAGCCTGTTTTCACTTTGCAAGAAAATATAGTTAACAGCTGGCTTATCACTAGCATAATCTGAAAGGTCCCCCAAGAACAAAATACAATTCTGGATTTTCTCCCATGAAAAACAAAATAATAAGACTGTGTCCAAATATGTGATACAGTCTAGTTTGAATTGGGATATCAGAGGTTTTAAGTGTCTCCTGGGAAACATCAAGTGGTCAATAATGTCAAACAAGATTCCCTTGCCTACTGCTACTTACCATCCTTTTCAATAGTGCTGGTAGTTTCAAAGAGTGCCGTCAGCATTTCCCAGTCTTCATTCCCCATTCCTGCAGCATGTTCACAAAACTGAACGAACATGCTGTCGGGTAAAAATATACAGTGTTCCTTCACTTATTGCTGGGGTTAGGTTCCAGGACCACCTGCAATAAGTAAAAATCTGCAACGTAAGGACGCTATATTTATTTTAATATTTATATATTATTTTAGTAGTTATACACTATTTTAAGTCTTTATCACTAATTGTGTATTGATAAATCGCCTCCTTCTCCTCCTGTTGCCGCTTGGGCTCATTTTCTCTCCCTTTGGCTTCTCTTTCCTCCCTTCATTAGGCTGTAAATTGTAATTTTTTAATGATTTATAATAGTCTTTTAGAGTTTATTGAAAAACCACGAAACCGCGAAACAGCGAAAAGTGAACCGCAAAGTAGTGAGGGAACACTGTATACTGAATTCTTGCAACTCAGTAGTTCTCATGGGTTGTAAAGGATGGAGCTATTGCAAAGGACAGAAAAGTGAGCATGCAGCTTTCTGTTTAAAAGGGAGGCAAAAGTAAAACCACAGATTTGCCCTTTCTTTTGTGAATGGATTGTATGGCCTACAAGACAGTGTTAAAACCTCCTATCCACAGTGAACCTTTCCCAAAGCAATCTCTCTTAGCTAGAAAACATCAATTGTTGAAACCCCGTGAATGGAGTTTGGAGCACACTCATTTAGTGCGGAGTACCTACTAGATTTCCTAGGCCTAGCAGACCCTAACTGGGGATCAAACTCTACAGTGCAGTCAATAATTTATAGAAGCTCTACATTACAAGGAAGATGTGAAATATCAGTAACATGTTTTGAAGGGTGTTTGTTTGTTACTAGTCTTCTTTTGAGGGAACTCTGGACAACAACTATTTGTAGTATGTCCCAGAATCAAGTGGTGGGAAACCAGTTTTGAGGGCTAGGCCAGGTTTCTACCCATGTAATTCTTTGTCAGAAAGAAGCTATGGGGGTCGTGGTAAAGCCACTACTATCATGATATGTCCATGCTCTCCTAATGTAGAGCATGATTGTAGCACTGGCTGGAGATTCCAGTGACCCAACCTTGCTCTCTCTTTGCTTTCTTACGTGGGAAGACGAAGCTGTGTGCAGCACCAACTGTACGAGTGTTCTTACAGTGTACACTAGGAGAAACTTCTGAGATCACTCCAGGCTTTTTCCATTGAATTAAGTAAAGATTCCCAATGCTGTCTTCATTTTGAAATACAAGCAGCATGCCACTGATCTATCCAGCTGTGGGAGTGTCAGGAGCATAGTAAAGATCTCCTTTGATATTTCTGAATAGATCCATGAGTAGAAGCTTCTCCTTTCTACCTCTACAACTTGAAACTGTGGCGGACACTAACCAAGACTCTTCTGCATGCAAACTCATGTGAAAAGGGTTCCCTGAGGGTACAGAATTGAAAATCAAAATCTTAAGGCAGCATTTGTTGGGCAGAAAGAAACCATTTTGGGGGAGTAGATTCAAGAAGGAAAGTTTTTAAAAATATGCTCCAGACAATGCTGAATTCCAAGTTGCTAAGTTTTAAATGACAATCCCTGCAAGTCGTGCACCTCTTCTTAGCCCCAAAGTGCCATCTCCCTCTACCTTCACTGGATAGTGCAGTTATGTCCAAGCCATGGTCCTTGTCTTAAAAAGAAAAGCAATGGCTGCAATGGAATGTTACAACTTGAGCTCTCTATCTGGCTTCATGCTAAATGGCTCAAGTTGCTCACTCTCTGGCAGCATGCTATTCAGCCTCTCCATCAAAGGGATGGTCAGGTCAATGCCCATCTGGATGCGGCGGAGGATGGCAGACATCTCGTTGACCTTCTGAATCTGCTCTGCATATTTGGCGTATCTTTTCTGGCGCTCCTGCATTAAGCTATAAAGAGTTTCCACCGAAAGATCCATCTGTTCACAAAAGAAAGGGGAAAGAACCAAGTGTAACTGTGTTAACGATTACTTTCCAGAGGCAAGGGTGATATATTCCAGAGAAATTGCAAGACTGAACAATATCATGAGCAGATTCACCACGTTTTCTATCCTGTACATATTCCAGCTACCCTCCCTCACTGAATACTTCCCTCTTTGCCTTGATACGCTTCTTTTCATGAAGTGTTTTGCCTTAGCCATTGGACAGATATCTCACTTTTAAGAAAGGGCAAGGATATATGCCAGGCTCAGGTGGAGGAAACAACACAGATCTCCAATGAAGGACGTCAACAGAGCCCAATAAATATTGAATTTTCTTGAAGCATTCTTGAATCAATTTCAATCCTTGTCCCTCTCTTCCTGTCTATCATTCATAATGAGAAGAAAGCTTTAATTAGCATCAATCAGAGTTTTCCATCCATCGTGTATAGCAAGAACAATAGTACTAGCAGCAGCAATTGTTTTAAGCAAGTACAAGAGGGCCTAAATAAATGTCATCGATTCCATGAGTTCCAACTGGAGAAAACCCATTGAATAAATGGAATATAAGAATCAACTAACCATTCAGCAGCTGATTCAGTGGGCAGGAACCTCCAACAAGATCAAGGCTACATTTACAACGTGAGAGTTGAAGATCTGGGAAAAGCCCAGTGAATAAACTGAAAAAAATTGTTTTAATCCAAGGATATTTCCCTTACTCCAAACTGAAAGATAGTAAAATTGAGTGTGATTATCAAATTACATTTTGGATTTCCTTCTGTGATGCTCAAGGCAGAGATCCAGTTTTGAAAACCTTTTCCAGCCCATGACAGTCCTGAGACACATTCCTAACTGGGACTAGGAATTGAGGGAATGATATTTACATCAGCTCTGATGTGGGCATTATTATCTCCCCACCCACTCCTTGAAGCTGCATGGAAACAGTTTTAAAAGTAACAACACCAACCAATATTTCAAAAAGTTGAAAAAAGCCTCCCACCATGGCAGTAGAGGGTTTGTTCAACAAACTTGTAATATGTACTAACCTTTGATCATAGAATTAGAAGATACCACAAGGGCCATCCAGCCTCTGCTTATCATATACAGGCAGTCCATAAGTTACAAACATCTGACTTACAAATGACTCATAGTTAAGAATGGGGGTGAGACAACAGGAAGTGAGTGAAATCTACCCTTTGGAAGGGAAATTCACTCCTCAGAGAATTATCATGGGGAAAAGATGTCTGCACTGAAGCTTTCTTGCCAATCCTTGTTTCCACCACAAGCCAAATGTTTCATAATCCAGTTACCAAATACTCTTTTACATTTGATACACCATACCTGATTATGTTTATAATCAAATCAATTCATTTTCATCACAAAATAACATGACATACAAGACACAGCTCTGGAGCTGACCCTAATTCCCTCCCTTAGTATCACACTACTTATACAGTGTAAGTGTTGTGTAAGTACACAACACTTACACTGTACTGATGGTTAAACATTTCCACTGCCCAAATTCTGATCAGGACCACTTTTTCTACCTCCTCTTCCTGGGGGCCACTACTCAGTCCACAGCCAAGCCCAGTTACAAATCAGACCAATAGTGAGGGGGGTAGATTGGGGTCCTCGCCATTGAAAAGACAAAATAAAGTGTGTTTTTGTTCTTGGGGCTGCTGAATCACTGTTACTGCCTTCCCTGCCAAGCACCTCCCTAGCAGAGCCCCACTTTCAAAATCATTTGCTCTGAAATCAGACTGAAATGTCCAACCCAGAAATCAATGATGAAGGGCTATCCTGATTTATCCCCTCACCACTGCATGGCTAAATGCCTCATTCTGACTCCAAGCAAGAAGTTTTGCAAAGAGGCTCTGCTGAGGAAATGCTTGGCAGGAAAGGCAGGAGCAGTGTTTTCACAGCCCTGAGGAGAAAAACACAGTATTGCTTCCTTTATTTTCTTTGATTTGGGACGAATGGGCTTCTCGTTTTTTGGTGGCCAAAAAAAAGGAGAAATTTGGTTGTGGAAACCAACTGCAGGGAAGCATAGTTCTTCTCCCAAGTTGGACTTTAAAAGTGGAGCCTTAATTAAAATGTCCCCCTCCCTATATAAAATGGTCACAATCATACTTTGGGAATGCGCAAGAAGGAGAAAGAAAACCTTTTAAGTGTTTTATATACTTACAAGATGAAATAAATAACAGAAAATAAATGGACATAAACTCCAACTTGGAAATAGCCATAGTTTATTTAGCCTTTTCAATGGTGAGAGTCCTGATCGATACATTTTCTAAAAATGGTGATACTTGACACCAATCAATCTGTTGTCACATAACCTATCCATACCACCTCAATCTAGTTGGACATACTAAAAAAATATCATTTATTCCCTGGAAATTACGGAGCCAGAATGAGTTTTTTAAAACTGAATTAAAGCCTCAAAGGAAGGGCAAAGCAGTTGCCAGTGGGTAATTTCTCTATTTTCTCTGGGAAGAGAAAGTTGAGTTGTTTCAAAAGCACATGATCACACATGTGTTCCTACAACACTAGAATAGAGGTGGGTATGGATTCTTTTCTGGTATAGATAATCTCTAAATTGTAGTTTACACTGCTAACTTTACACCATGCTCCTCTTCAACTTGCACCTTGGCTTTGCACTCCTAACAAACTGGGGGCCTCCTCAGATCATTTGCTTTTGAAACAACTCAACTTTCTCTTCCCAGAGACAATAGAGAAAATACCAACTGGCAACTGCTTTGTCCTTTCTTTACGAGGGCAGCTAGAACCACTAAGCAAAAGTTATCAGTTTGATTTCCAAGCTTTATTTGACTTAACACTGTTTCATCAAGCAGGCTATAAAAGAAGTGACTGGACATAAGTAATCTGAGTAACCAATATCTGCAAATACATTTGCACCTGGCTTCAAATTCATACAATAAGCTCCAAATGCATGTGTTTTTTTCCTAAAATCGTTCTCATCCCAATTTGGGATCTAATGGATCATGAATTAATTGCAGTCACTTAACAATTGTTGTAAATCGTATTGACTTTCTAGATAGCCACATGGAAGCTCTGAGTCATACTCTCAATCTCTATGAAAAGCAAGAATGGATTAAGCAATCGTGCAACAAAATTAGCACACGATTCCTGGTCTCCTTTTCTCTGCTCTTTCTATGGGAATACGTGTTTTGTACTTGACACCATCATTTTCTTTATTTTACTAATATAAATTAATAACATTGTTAATTTCATTCTTATTTTTGTTTGTTTGATTGATTCTCATGAGCTTGCAAAACTAAATAAGTCCCTTAAAGTTCAGGTATTCCTTACAGTTTAGGACTTTATGCATTGTAAAGGGGAAAAACAATTTATAATTCTGTTTTGAACAAACAGTACATTTAATGCATGGCAAACTAAGTTAGTTGTAGCACATTTTATGTCTTAAAAGTACAGTAGTCTCACTTATCCAATCTAAATGGGCCAGCAGAACCTTGGATAAGCGAATATCTTGGATAATAAGTTAAAGAAAAGCCTATTAAACATCAAATTAGGTTATGATTATACAAATTAAGCACCAAAACATCATGTTATACAACAAATTTTACAGAAAAAGTAGTTCAATACACAGTAATGTTATGTTGTAATTACTGTATTTACAAACTTAGCACCAAAATATCACGATATATTGAAAACATTGACTACAAAAATGCCTTGGATAATCCAGAACGTTGGATAAGCGAGTCTTGGATAAGTGAGACTCTACTGTAACAATATGGGTTTAACTTTCTAAGCTGTGCTAACACTGCAGATATTCAGGGTTGATGTAATGGGGTTTATGTGTGCGTAGTTTCCATTTTTCCAAAAATGTTAACTTTTCCTGAAACAAGTTTTTTTCCCCTCTATCATTTCAAAATTATTAGAAATGTTAAATCTCTGTCCATACCTCTTTGATCCGCTTGACTAATGCATTTTGGTCAAATGCAACCGCTTCTGCACACTGATGAAGATGTTCTTGGTACCGGAGGCAGAGTTGTAGCACTTGCTGGGAGTCTAGCTTTTCCAGTTTAATGTTTGTAGGAGATGTCTGCCCACTGAGAAGACCTAGAAAAAAGGGCAAGAAAGCAGAGAAATTACCAAAACACTTGCCTGCAAAACCAGTAAAGAAGATGAAAAGAATCATATTCATAGCACACTGAACAGTAATGAAACTCAAAGCTCCAAATGAAATCCGAAAAATCCTAATGCAGACATAGTGGCAATTCTATGATCTGCCCAACTGCTCAGAGTACAACTAAAAGATGCGTATCTGCAAATGTATTTGTGCACATTTGAGTGATCATTATTGTGAAAACCCAGCTTCACTAATAATGTAGTAAATCTTTCCATGAATTTTCAATGTTACGTAATTGCAAGTTATATCTTAGACCGGTGGTCACCAAAGTTTTTCGATCATGGAACCCTTCAGGAGACATTTTCTGTGGAAACTGTTTTTTAAGCAAAATATATATTCTGGATCATGTTATGCTAATTCAAATTTTCCCCAATTTCCTATATAACTTGTGTATTCTGAGTAAACTTTATTCTTGATATTTTATGAATAACATCCAATATCTTTTATCTCAAAAACTACCAGAATTTTTTTTAATGTGGAATCAATCTGAAAAATTGATTACAGTGAATCCCTCTGGTTCAGATGGCAAATAAAACGCTGAAATATGAAGCCAGTAACGACATACCTAATGACAATAGTAGTGGTACTGAATAGTTATTACAGAAACTGTAAGTCAAATACTTGGCCTTTTTTATTTAAAATCTGTTTTAAATTGGATTTTTAAGATTTTTCGCAGAATGTCTATGATGCTTTTGCAGAGCCCTAGGGTTCCACAGAACACAGTTTGGTAACCACTGAATTACAAGGATCCAAAAATATAGACAAAGGTCATGTCCTAATCAACTCCTATAGAATATTCTGCCTTCTAGTCTGATAGACAATAAAAAAACCCAATGTATTTACTAACTTTTCCAGCAGTGGTTAGGTCTCAGGCTCCAAGGCAAAGCCAAAGGAAAACCGTAAGGCCTTTTAAAAATCAAGTCAGAAGTGAATTGCGAACATACTGCAAGTCGATTCTGGTGTAAGAGAATCGGCTGTCTACAAAGATGTTGCCCAGGGGATGCCTGGATGTGTTACCATCCTGTGGGAGGCTTTTCTCATGCCCCCGCATGGAAGGCTAGGGCTGACAGACAGGAGCTCATCCTCTCCCGCGGATTCGAACCACCAACCTTCAGGTCAGCAGTTCAGCCGGAACAAGGTTTTAACTAAATTCTTACTAACCCCGTTCTTAGCTATGAGTCCTTTGTAAGTTGGATTTTTGTAACTCAGGGACTGCCTGTATTATACGTGGTGGAAGGAACCTGAAAGATTAGCCTAATGAAAGTCATATAGGAAATTTGCATTTCTGCTCCACTGCGGACATTCTGCTTCATAGTTTGTTTAAATACAAGTTTGTCCCATTTCATAGCTAAAACCTACCCCAATGGTGGCGGAGGACCTATTAAAATGGTCTGCCATCAAAGGCTAATGAGATTCTAGGAGGCCTTGGAGGGTTCTATGGCTGGTATCACCGATGATCTTGTTGAAGTCCTGGTAAGTAAGTGGAATCAGAATCTAACCAGGACTATTGACACAATTGCTCCCAAACGACCTCTGGTACTCATGGCTAACCAGGCTCCTTGGTACACAGAGAACCTCAGGGAACTCTACTGGCAAGTTCAATAACTAGGTCACAAAAGGCAAAGAATTTGATTTCTATGTGACAAGATAACCTGAATTAGACCACTCATCACCCTGAATAGCTCAACTGGATGTGAAATTACAAAAGCAATGCATGCAGACAAAAAAGTTTTCTTCAATGTATGAACTGCCACGTTGGGCAGTAGTCATATTCGAGGCACAATTGATTTGAGTAATCTGCATCTAATTCAGGGTAACTTAAATGTCCAACTGCACTGCATGTATTAGGTGAGAATATACGAAGATATCCTGTTACCTCACATTATTTTTCTCTCAGCTGATAATTGTTTTTTTCCATACAAAAAATTTGATTTACCTATGAAAGTATTAATGAAATTGCCCCCCCCCCCCCCCCCGTGGGGCATGTGTTGGGAACCAAGGATGTAGAGCTCTTTAGCTCAACAGATAAGAAAAAAAATCAACCTCAAATCCACATCTCATTTTATTTGATACATTTAGAGATTACAAGGAAGTCCCTAAAACATTTATAACATCCAGAATATTACTGTCAGTTGGACTTGAAAACAAACTGGCTACCAATGTAATGGAAAGAGCCGTGCTGTGGCGCAGCTGGCTACTAACCAGCTGCAATAAATCACTACTGACCTAGAGGTTATGAGTTCGAAGCCAGCCCAGGTCGGATTGAGCACCTGACCATTAAAATAGCCCAGCTTGATGTTGACCTAAGCAACATGAAAGATAGTTGCATCTATCAAGTAGAAAATTTGGGTACTGCTTATGCGGGGAGGCTAATTTAACTAATTTACAACACCATAAAAATCGTCTAGCAGCATGCAGAAAGGAATGAGGAAGTAATCCATCAAGGACTCAGTGTCACAGTGGATGATGAAGCAGCAGCTCCCCCTGTGACCGGAATCAAGCACACCCTCATGAAGTCGGAAGCTGGAAAATGTTAAATAGCCTCTGTCTCTGTCTGTATGTCTAATGGCATTGAATATTTGCCATGTATATGTACATTGTGATCCGCCCTAAGTTCCCTTTGGGGTGGGAAGGGCGGAATATAAATACTGTAAATAATAATAAAAGAATAATAAAAGAATACCAGAAGGATATAATTACCCGCCCTTGGTTTTATCGTTCTTTTGATCTTGTTTAATGTAGTGTATATTTTCTTTTATTGTGTTGTTTAATGTGCTATGATTTGTTGTTCTATTATATTTTGTTTATATTTTATTGTTCTGGGCATGGCCCCATGTAAGCCGCCCCGAGTCCCCGTTGGGGAGATGGTGGTGGGGTATAAATAAAGTTTATTATTATTATTATTATTATTATTATTAACAACCAAGCTGCTGACCTCTAAAATGTTCCATATTTCCAAACATTTCTTCAAAGTGAACTCTGATAATATTCAAGGCTTTTCCATAAAGACAGATCACCAGCAGGGCATGCAGAAGAAATACGCTTCTGGACACATACCACTACCTGGCACAAGATCTAGAAGCACTCTGAAGCTGTATATTAACAAGGAATACAACTTTATTCAAACAGGCTGATTGCCTAAACCAGCAACAACAATTCTTTATTCCAATTCAAGCACTTTCAAATTCATAACATGCAAGATACATCAGTAGATCAATGAACAAACAGGCAGAATTCATTTCAGATACTACTCTCCAATACAGAAGTAAACTATTCTCTGATACTGACCTCAGACAAAATATTGGCAACAGTCAAAGCCACACAATTAGAATCTGATATTAAAAAAAACTGGGCTAATTTTCCAGGTAAAAGGAGAACAGTTGCCTTCTTGGGAACCCCAAAGACCAATCAGCAGAGACAATGTGGGATTTTCATGCTGGAGATTTCCGGGGAATTCTCAAGGAAGGAGCAATGCAACCACACCCATCATGTAGATCTATGCTTATGCCTTACATATGGCAAGAAATAGTCACACTCAACAAGATAGTCACACTCAAAGTGGCTACTAAACCATGGAAGCATTAACAGATTTATTTCAAAGGGCAGAAGAATCAATTTCAAAAAAACCCAAAAGTGACACAGTACAGTACAGCACTGGAAGGGTCACATCATGATGTGATATGTCCCAGGCAAAGACACCACTTGGTTGGTGCAACAAACAAGGTGCCATGTGATACGGCTCTTCTAAATGCTGTTCTAAGTGACAAGGAAGGAGATACTGATGCACTGTGTCCAACTTAGGTTAATAATACAACAGGCAATACTTTCCCTTAAATGTCTCAAGCAAGGTATCTGACAGGATATTAAGTTTGAGACCGTATAGACACAAAGTCTGTGTTCCGCCAATGAGCTACAGCCTCAGAAGCCACAATCCCTCCTTCATGACAACTACTTTTTAAAAGGGAACCTGAAAACAAGGTTGTAAACACTGTTAAGGCCTTCACTATCCCTGAAGTAGTACTTATTGCCTTTGACTCAACTACAGTAGAGTCTCACTTATCCAAGACTCGCTTATCCAAGGTTCTGGATTATCCAAGGCATTTTTGTAGTCAATGTTTTCAATATATCATGATATGTTGGTGCTAAATTCGTAAATACAGTAACTACAACATAACATTACTGTGTATTGAACTACTTTTTCTGTCAAATTTGTTGTATAACATGATGTTTTGGTGCTTAATTTGTAAAATCATAACCTAATTTGATGTTTAATAGGCTTTTCTTTAATCCCTCCTTATTGTCCAAGATATTCGCTTATCCAAGCTTCTGCGGGCCCGTTTAGCTTGGATAAGCGAGACTCTACTGTACTAGGTTTTTTTAGATCTTTATCTTATTATATAGCTTCCCTTTATCTCTCTAAACACTAGCTGTTCTACAGAGTGCTTAAAGTTGTATTACAGAGTACAACTATAAGGCAAAGAGTAGTGCCACCTATACTACACCTAGGCAGAAAAAATGAAATGCAGATACAGGATGGGTAACACCTGGCTCAGTACTTGTGGAAAAGATCTTGAAATAGTAGTGGACAACAAGTTGAACATGAGCAGACATTGTGATGCAACAGCTAAAAAAGCCAATGGGATTTTGGCCTGCATCAAAAAGAATATAGTGTCTAGAGCTCAAGGAAAGTAATGGTGCCCCACTATTCTGCTTTGGCCATATCTCACCTGAAATACTGTGTCCAATTCTGATTATCATAATTCAGGGGGGACATTGGCAAGCTGGAATGTGTCCAGAGGAGGGCTACTAATATGATCCAAGGTCTGGAGACCATGGCCTATGAGGAGCGGCATAAAGAACTGGGTATGTTTAGCCTGCAGAAGAGACGGTTGAGAGGAGACAAGATAGCCAAGTATAAATATTTCAAAGGATATCTTAAGGAAGAGAGATTAGGCTTGTTATCTGCTGCCCTGGAGACTAGGATTGAGTGCAAGGGGTTCAAATTCCAAGAAAAGAGATTCCGCCTGAATATTAGAAGAACTTCTTGACAATTAAGAGCTGTTCAGCAGTGAAAGTCACTGCCTCAGAGTATGGTTGGAGCTCCTTTGGAGGATTTTAAACAAGAGGCTGGCTAGCCATATATTGGGAATACTTTGATTGTGCTTTTCCTGCATGGCAGGGGGTTGGACTAGATGGCCCATGCTATCTCTTCCAACTCTATGATACTATGACCTCAGGACCCATCCTCCCCGTGCCAAGGCCCAGAGTCCTCACTTGCAATTAGAGACTCCAAAACAGTATTTGCCAAATTTCTTAAATCCCAAAGAGGGACTAAAGACCCAAGGAGATGGGAAAATGAAGAGGTGGCAATGGAATTTTCCTGAGAGGAACAAAAGGTGGCAGAGATGCACATGGCCAGGTAATGTACAGGAGATATGGAAAGGTGAAATGAAGTGTGTGTAGTGGTTAGTATGCTGGACTGAAGCTTCAGAGATTGAAGTTCAAGTCTGCACTGACCCAATCACTTGGGCCAATTACTCATTCTCTCTGTTCAGCCTAACTCACAGGGATGTTTAAGTGTGAAGTAAGAAAACCATATATATCACCTTGAGCTCACTGGAGGAAAATTGGATTATAAATATCAACTACTGTAAATGTACATATCTGAAGCATAAAATTATATAGAATATATTTCACAAGTGTAATTTTATAATTTGGAAAATAAAACTGCCATTTGGCAAATACGTTGACTGATGAAATCAAGGAGCCAACTGATTCATCTTTACTGCAGTGATGCTCTATTTGAAGGCATGTTTTTACTTTATGTTGTTTGACAACTGTATTCAGAATAATGTAGAAAATACAAGTAGAGTATAACAGTTATAAAAAAGCAAGAGCCTAAAAAAGCAATGTTTTTATTTTTTTAATTTTGTCAAATTTTGGCCTACGTAGTGTGTATTTCTGTTTAGTTTTTGCCTATATGATGTTTTTGTTGTATTTTTATGTTATGTATTTTTGTCACTTAACCATTTTACACAACTTTGAATCCCACCCATGGAAGAAAAGGGGGATAAAAATAAATAATAATACACAAGAAACTCTTATATTTACTGTTTCAAATAACAAACCCTATATTGATTGTAGTAATTTATATCAGCCATTGGGTGTCAGTAAATATTGACAGAGTTAGTGCTATCTTGTGATGGCTTCTAGGAGCCTTCGACAACGCTTCTAGGAGTGTTTTTCACAGCGCATTCTAGGGCAGTACTATTTAAAGTAATGCTCCAGAGACCAATGCCAATCTGAGAGCCATCAGCTTCCCAGAACAAAATTAAGTTGCAATCAATGGCACAAATTTGGTATCAGTTTGTGGCACATTGGGAAAACAAACAGGACATCAAACAGTATGAGAAGCACAATTTGAGTGGCTGCCAATATTCAAAATGGTCTGGAGTTCAGCTGGGAACTGAACACAAAAGCATCTGGATGGATAACCATCGATTAAGAATCCATTCTCCAATGATGTTGCCCCTGCAACAGATAACAGCTGAGCCACTTGAGAGTTTATCTTTGGTTGCACAAACTTTATAAGATAGAGCAACATTGATGTTTCCACACATGTGAGTGATGACTTACAGTAATAAGCTGTTGCAGCCTCAGAACTAGCAAGTTCTTCCCTAAGGATCACCTCTACTGGAAACAATCAGGGCCAGCTAACACTTTCCAACAAAGGATCCCCCCAGGCAGAAAGCAGCCAGGCTTTGAAGCTGCAGGGCCATTCAATGCTGAGCAAGGTGGCCAATTGCAAGATTCACACTTTCCTCAAACAAACAAGAGTTCTTTCTCCCACCCTGGACATTCCACAGATATATAAACCCCAGTGGCCTAAATTTCCAACAGATCTCACAACCTCTGAGGAGCCTGCCATAGATGTGGGCAAAAGGTCAGGAGAGAATGCTTCTGGAACATAGCCATACAGACCGGAAAACTCACAGCAACCCAATCACCTCTTCACTATGTAAAAAAGAATGACTCAATACAACTAGGGACATAAATGTAGATCCGAACGCTGTTTGCTGAACAAACTACAAGTCACCACCTACATCCGCCCCCCAAAAGAAGTACTCATCTTCATTCTCTCAACTATTTTCTAGAAGTACACTAACTCAGCAGTGGTTGTGAAGTTGTGGAAATAACATACCTTTCAGAAGGGGCTGGAAAGTTGGTATTTCCTGCAACTTGATGACATCTGGGTCATTGCTGACATTTCGTGATGACTGGGTCCCTTGTGCCACTACCACGATATCATCCATTTTAGCTCGCTGCTTGGCCGGTGAAGGGGATGCTGGGAAGAAAATATCCAGAAACATAAGATAAGAGGATAATATACAGTCAGGTTTGCCTGTGAACCAAGATAGAGGCGATTTATGCAAGGATTGCAATAAGATTCATTGTGAAAACTATACATTTTGCAAAACACTAATGAAATTATTTCAGAATATTTTTTCTTGTTGTCCTTGACTGCAATATTATCATTTGAATGTTCTAGGACTAGCTCACATTTGAATGGATATAACCTTAACCTAATTAGATACAAAATGGTCTTGCAACAAGATTTATCAACTTCGCTGCAGACCAATGGAGCAAATGAACAAAAACTCCTGGGTCACTGTTTTGGTGCTTTCTCTCTCTCTCTCTGAACCTATGCAGACTGTCAGCAGCTTAGGTAAGACAGAGAGCGGCAAGGGATGTTCTCTCATTTTTATTACCAAGTAATATTTTTAAATGTAACTACCAAATCAGCAAGAATAGTCTGCTACATAATGAAGTGTTCGAACCTTGAGCAGAGCAGACTGGTGTGTGTGTAACTGTTGACGTTCTTTTATCAATTTTTCTCCAAGTGAAAAACTGCACTCTCGAAAGACTTCCAACTGAAGTATGCCTTTTTACAAAAATGTAGGGAAGCATTTTAAGATGTGATCCTGCCCTACGCCCAACTGCCATCCCAGGTGACACAGTGTTGTGCCCCTTTAGACTCCGTTGCTTGAGGCTTCAGAAAGCTCTTCGCACCAGAAACAACCAGGGATAATGGCACTTGCTGGATGGGGCTGGGATCATTCCATGCCAAGGGGTCTAAAATTCAAAAATGTTCTCACCATTATGTTCTCCAATTTTGTCCAAATTGCAATAGTTGTTGATCTAGACCCCATGCGCACGACATTTAAGAAAATGCAATTTTTGGAGTCTAATAAAATTGAAACTAAATGTATAAGTATAATGTATATTATACTTATGTATAAATGTGTAAGAATGGCTAGTAAATTGAAATCCTGTACAGTTTTTTCTGCTGATTCTGATGAGATTAAAGATTATGGATGCAAAATCCAGTCAAACAAGTTGACTCAAAGTGTGCATTAAAATGTGTTGCGACAAATTTTGACCAATATTCCGTCTGCAATTATTTCCATGCAAATGAAGATAGACTTGAAATTTTGACCAAGCATTATGCTTGTGCTGGACATAATACTGCCAAATTTGCAACTACACAGCATCCATAACTGCCCTGCAGGATCTCTTCAAATTTATCACTTTTGGCGCAAATGGTAAAATCCACCAAAGTTCAAAGCCAATTGTTAAAAAAAGTCTACCTGAATATGCTTGTGAATAATATCATCTGAAAAGAGAAAATGTTGCTCTACAAGACTGGTATGTTTTTATTTTATGTAGTGTCAAAGGCTTTCATGGCCAGAATCACTGGGTTGGTGTGAGTCTTTAGGGCTGTATGGCCATGTTCCTGAAGCTTTCTCTTGACGGGGTTGTTGTATGTTTTCAGGCCTGTAAGGCCATGTTCCAGAAGTATTCTCTCCTGACGTTTCACCCACATCTATGGCAGGCATCCTCAGAGGTTGTGAGGTATGGAGAAACTAAGCAAGGAAGGTTAATATATATCTGTGGAAAGTCCAGGGTGTGAGAAGAACTCTTTGTCAGTTGGAAGCCAGTGTGAATGTTGCAGTTAATCACCTTAATTAGCATTGGAAAGATTCATCTCCTGGCTTTTCCTGCCTGGGGGCATCCTTTGTTCAGAGTCATTAGCTGCCCCTGGAACTCTTCTGTTTTCAGAGTGTTGCTTCTTATTTACTGTTCTGAGTTTTGAGTTTTTTTTTAATACTGGTAGAGAATACTTCTGGAACATGGCCATACAACCAGGAAAACATACAACAACCCTGTGATCCCGGCCATGAAAGCCTTTGACAACACATTTCTCTTGATGTTTCGCCCACATCTGTGGCAGGCATACTTCACACCTCTGAGGATGCCTGTCACAGATGTGAGCAAAATGTTAAGAGACAAAGCTTCTGGAACACGGCCATACAGCCCGAAAAACTCACAGCAACCCAATGTTTTTGTTTTGTAATGCGACCATTAAGTATTCTTGTTAACTTAATTCAAAGTATGGTATATATCACATTGGCATGGCATTACTCGATTGGGTGATTGCATGCAACCTAGGCCTCTTCTACACTGCCATATAAAATCCAGATGAGCTGTTTTAAACTGGATTATATGGCAGTGTAGATTGGATCTCCTACACCGCCATATAAAATCCAGATTATCTGCTTTGAACTCATATAATCCAGTTCGAAGCAGATAATGTGGATTATATGGCAGTGTAGAAAGGACCCTGTGTAGAAAGCCACTGGTTAGGATGTGGCGAGAGACAAGTGGCGATGGCTTTTTTTGGGATTGCCGGGGGGGGGGGGGGCGCTCTGCCAGGCAAAGGGGCTCAACCTTCTGGAGCCCCAGGTATCGGCGGTGGCTAGGGGAGCCTTCGCACAGTTAAAACTCATGCGCCAGCTGCGTCCGTACCTTGGGAAGCTGGACTTGGCCACGGTGGTCCATGCTCTTGTTACATCCCGTTTAGACTACTGCAACACACTCTACCTGGGGCTGCCTTTGAAGGCGGTTCAGAAGCTTCAATTAGTCCAACGGGAGGCAGCCAGGTTAATAACCAGAGCGGCGTACAGGGAGCGCACTACTCCTCTGTTACGTCAACACCACTGGCTGCTGATCAGATACCGAGCACAATTCAAAGTGCTGGCTTTAACCTATAAAGCTCTAAACAGTTCTGGCCCAGCTTATCTGTCCGAACGTGTCTCTCGCTACGACCCACCTCAAAGTTTAAGATCTTCAGGTGAGGCCCTGCTCTTGCTCCCGCCAGCCTCACAGGTGTGGCTGGCGGGGTCGAGAGACAGGGCCTTTTCAGTGGTGGCTCCCTGCCTATGGAACGCCCTCCCAAGCAAAGTCAGGCAGGCTCCCTCCCTCTTATCCTTTTGTAGGAAAGTTAAGACCTGGTTGTGGGACCAGGCCTTCGAACAACACTAGCAGCATTAAGTATTATAATGTGTGCTGGAACTCAATTTGATAGACTCGTATTTTTAGATCTGATTGTGCCAATCTGCTATTTAATATTGTATTTTATGAATGTTGGTGTAATTAATTAACTATTTTAATTGATCTGTATTGTATTTTATATTTTTATATACGTGTGTTTTATTGTAAGCCGCCCTGAGTCCCCTTTTGGGTGAGAAGGGCGGGATACAAATGTTGTCATAAAATAATAATATAAAAATAAACCAGGAGGCTGGGACGCCCACCTGAGGCGTTGAGGTCGTGAGGCCGGCTCTCCGCCTCCGCGCTCTGCTCGACTCCCATGGCCAGGGAACGAACAGGCCTTGACACACCAGTCCGCGGGAGGGCAGGACCGCCGGCCCGACTGCGCCCGCTCGGCTAAGGGCACCACATAACGCGCCACTCCGCCGACGCGCTTTCCGGCTTCCCAGGGGCCAGCGACTCCACTTCCGGGTCTGGACGAAAGCCCCGCCCTGAGAGAGGAGACGGGAAGGGGTGGTTCTGCGCCTGCGCTCTCGCTGCCTGAATGCCGCGCCCTCTGAGCCAGTCTCCTCAGCAGCAGCAAATAAAACGAGGCGGCCGGAAGAACTCCACAAGACTGTGGCGCGGAAAGCTGACTTCCGGTGTGGGTCGCTTCACCTGGCATCCCGGAAGTAGGCTGGCTTTGCTGGCTTCCAGGCAGCGAGCAGGCTTCCTTGCTCTTCCTGAGGCGCCTTCTCCGGAGTCACGAAGCCCTTTGATGAGGCGAGGTCTTCGGCCGGCTTCTCGGGAGGAAAGCCTCGTTGCGCTCTTCGGTTCTCCTGGCTAGCGTTAGGAAGGAACGGTAGGAGGAGAGTCCGACTCCGGGCGGAGGGTGGCGCTCAGCCCACCCCTGCGTCCCTGCCCGGGCAGCTTTTGCTTGGTCGCCTTGCCCAGTCTTCTCACCCCCTCCTTCCTCCGCCAGGTGCTTCTCTCTCTCTCCTTTCTCTGCATCCCGGAGCGTCTCCTCGCTTTCTGTTGGACGGGGTTTCAGTCTCAACCCGACTGTATTGTCGAAGGCTTTCAGGGCCGGAATCACTGGAATGTTGTGTGGTTTCCGGGCTCTTTTCAACTACAGTAGAGTCTCAGTTATCCAGCACTCGCTTATCCAACGTTCTGGATTATCCAACGCATTTTTGTAGTCAATGTTTTCAATACATCATGATATTTTGGTGCTAAATTCGTAAATACAGTAATTACTACATAGCATTACTGTGTATTGAACTACTTTTTCTGTCAAATTTGTTGTATAACATGATGTTTTGGAGCTTAATTTGTAAAATCATAACCTAATTTGATGTTTAATAGGTTTTTCCTTAATGCCTGCTTATTATCCAAGATATTCGCTTATCAATCCTGCCGGCCCATTTAGCTTGGATAAATGAGACTCTACTGTATTTGGGGAGATGCTCACACTACACTCAAAAGAGTTGCTACCCCACTTCAAATCCTGTGGAATTTTAGAGTTTGTTGTTGAGTGAGGCTTGGGACATCTCTGGTGGAGAATTGTAAAGGCCTAAACTGCAGTCTCCGGTGGCTCGGTGTGTTAAAGCGCTGAGCTGCTGAACTTGCAGACTGAAAGGTCCCAGGTTCAAATCCGGGTAGCGGAGTGAGCACCCGCTGTTAGCTCCAGCTTCTGCCAACGTAGCAGTTCGAAAACATGCAAATGTGAGTAGATAAATAGGTACCGCTCCGGCGGGAAGGTAACGGCGTTCCATTCAGTCACGCCGGCCACATGACCTTGGAGGTGTCTGCGGACAACGCCGTCTCTTCGGCTTAGAAATGGAAATGAGTCGGACACGACTGGACTTAACGTCAGGGGAAACCTTTACCTTTACCTAAACTGCAAATCCCAGGATTCAACAGGAGGCAGCCACAGGATTGAAACTGGGGTGTTGTGTGGTTTCCGGGCTGTATGGCCATGTTCTAGCAGCATTTCCTCCTGACATTTCACCTTCATCTGTAGGTGGCATTTTCAGAGGACATATATTGCAGTACAGCTGCACACGGCATCTTCAGAGGATTCCTCTGAAGATGCCAGCCACGGTGCAGATGAAACGTTGGGAGGAAACTTTTCTTGGTTTTTTTTTTTTAATATATCATGTCAGAAGCGGCTTAAGCATATACTGCAAGTCACTTCTGGTGTGAGAAAATTGGCCGTCTACAGAGATGTTGCCCAGGGGACACCCAGATGTGTTACCATCCTGCTGGAAGGCTTCTCTCATGTCCCAGCAAACTAAAGCTTTTTTTTCGTGTCAGGAGCAACCGGAGTTGCTTCTGGAGTGAGAGAATTGGCCGTCTGCAAGAACGTTGCCCAGGGGACGCTTGGATGTTTTGATGTTTTACCATCCTTGTGGGAGGCTTCTCTCATGTCCCCGCATGAAGCTGGAGCTGCTAGAGGGAGCTCATCCACACTCTCCCCAGGTGGGATTTGAACCTGGCAGCTTTCAGGTCAGCAACCCAACCTTCAAGTCACAGATTCGTACCACCAACCTTCAGGTCAGCAGTTCAGCCAGCACAAGGGTTTAACTCAGGCATGGGCAAATGTTTACCTTGGGGGCTAAATGGCGGGCCGGAGCGGGGTGGGTGGGCCAGGCAGGGAGGGTGCGGGGGGGGGGGGGTTTCACACATGGTAGCTTGCCTGGTCCACAGCTGTGCCCAAAAAGTTGTGCTCATCAGCACCACCCCCGGGCAGAGCCTCTTCCTGGCCTGCACCTTTGCCTCCATTGCAACGGGACTCAGCTGCTCCTCACCAGCACATTCCCCATCATCTGGGTTTCTGCCCCCAGTGACAAGAAGGGCAACTCCTTGTCCTCTCCTCCACTACTGTCACCTGAGCATGCAGCTGCATGCTTTCCCTCCTGCTCTTGTTGTTGTTCTCTCCGAGGGGAAACTTGTCCTTGAGGAAGGTAGTGCCGGCAGAGAAGGAGGAAGAGGTGGAAGAGGAGCTGACCTCTTCATTGCCTGGGGTGGAGGCCTGGAAGAAGGGGAACGTGCTGACTACATGCACGCCAGTGAGGAGCAGCTAAGTCCTGTGGAGGTGGAGGCCAAGGTGTAGCCAGGAAGAGGCTGGGGCTGGGGCTGGGGCTGCAGTCGCATGTGACTTCCCTGGTCTCCTCTCAGCATGAGAACGTGAGCAGGCCACCATTTCCTCATGCTTATAGGAACGTGAAAGAGAGGAGGGCCTGAGAAAAGAGCCCAAAGGGCCCCCAGGCCTGGATTTGCCCATACCTGGTTTAACCCATTGAGCCTAGGAGGAAATACTGCAAGAACACGGCCATACAGCCCAGAAACCACACAACACTGCTGTGATTCTGGCCATGAAAGCCTTCAATGAGACATAGTAACTAAGGGATGTGCAATTCTGTTAAACCAGTTCTATTTTTGGTATCTGGATTTTGGTGGAGCCCCAGATCCATTTTTCGGGAGCCTCCCAAATTCGGTTGGGAAAAATCCATTTTTTGATTCGCCAACCAAAACATCAGGGAAGATCCAGCCCATTGGTGGCAGTGGGGAACTTATGAGGCTCCCGTTTCTCATTGGACCTCTTCAATGGGCTGGTGGTTGTGTCAACTCCGCACCATCCTGGCTTCCCCCTCATCACACATAGGAAAGCTTAAGCCTCAATAAGCTGGCTGGGTTCAGGCTTTAAAAATGGAGACTCGGCTGTTTCTCCTTTACTCATCCTTCTTTCCTAAGCTGCTTGAAGCCTCAAGCCATACTGGGTTCAAGTTTTAAGGAAGGGGGGACCTGGCTATTTCTTCCTTCTCGCCTGAAACTGACTGGGTTCAGGTTTCAAGGGAGACTTGGCTATTTCTCCCTCCACTCTCCCTTCTTCCCTCAGCCTTAAAAAAAGATATGAATTACCTCCTCATTTTATTGCGGCTTTAGAAATGGTAAAATACATTATCTGCCCCACATTTGAAACTTGCCTCTTGTGAAAGGCACCATCGGTGGCAGTTTCTCAAGTGTAGAAAGTAAACTGCTTATTTATTACTATTTAAGTCAAAAAGCAATCCAAGCCATGCAGAGCTGCGAGTGGCAATGAGAATTTAGATCACTGATCTGTCACTCCCAGGAACCTGTTCGCAACAGAAAAATGGAAGCCCAGCTTGGCTAAAAGACACGTCATGACTTTCTTCTGTTCTGATTGACTAAACAGGCAAGGCTCATAGGGAAACCCTTTGTGGACAAGCAGCTACCTCTCCATGCTCCATGTGTAGCCTATGCCATTACGGCTGGCCGAAAGGGCTGAACCAGCCAGTGGCCGTTTGTAAAAATGAAAATGTGCATAACCCTAATAGTAACTCTTTAACAGTGTAGCGGGATAATCTCTTAACCAAACTGTATCTCAGAAGCTTCAGTAATGCATGTGAAGGTTACAAAGATTTCACAGCTTCAGAGTTCCAACATTGCAATATAGAAATCAATTGATGACAAAAGAAATTCGCAACCTAATAGAATTGATGAAGATACACACCATCCTTTTCCACAGCGGGAAGGGTGAACAGGTGCACAATGTGTTTCTCTTAATGTCAAATTATGATTGTGTCTTCATTAAGAGCAAGGGTCTCCAGATTAGGGGATTCTTTTTTAGTCCACCCCCCCCCCCAAATTTAGGGAGGTGTATGTCCCTCTCAGCAATAAGGTAGTTATAGTATTTTTAAAAAATAGGTAGCATGATTCTATTTATTTAAGAGAAAATAACAATACAGGCTTAATCATATGGAGACACCCTTTAAACTCAAGTCAGTCTCTTAGCTTTATGTACTGAATTGTTCTGTAACATGAACCTGTTGGCTCACCCAATGTTCTGACTCATTAGTGTAAACATTTAATCACGAAAGTGGACCTAGGGCGTTTTTTAAAATATGGGAGCAATGCTTACTTTCTTTCCTCTGATTAGACATGGGTTGTTTTGGTTTTTTTAAAAATATATTTTCATGGGAAGAAAGATTAAAAATCTAGTTTTCCTTGACATGAAGCTACAGTTGTCAGGGAGAAAGTGATTTTGTGTGCAGTTGTTAAAAGGTCAGAAGCCGCCGCGCCCCCCCCCCCCCCCCCCGCTCCCCAGAGCGTAACAAAAATCTTTCAATAAAAGCATTTGGACATCGACATTTAGGTGAAAATCTTGTGAAGTCAGGTAGTCTTCAAAACTACCTGACTTCAGCTTGTTACATCCAGTCCACTGAACCTTCCTCTTATTTTGGATAAATCACCGATCTAACTGAATGTCAATTTCAGGCAAAACCACAGAAATAGGTTTCTTCACAGACATAAAGCAGCAAACTCAAAGGAATGGCCATTGTGCTTGTTGCTTCATTGAGCCTTCAAAACTCCAAATGTCTTTCACTGTAGCTTATGAGAAATGTCATAATGAAAGATGCCTGGGTTTGATAAACCACTTTTTTCAGTTGCTTTCAAGTTCTGAAACGGATTGTCTGGACTGTAAACCAGCAGATGAAACAAAGATCAAAGAGGTCTTCATATCTGAACCTGGCCTATATTTGTACCTCACTTTTACTACTAGCTTTAGCTTTTCAATTTCTATGCGTTAGATTGCTACCAACAAGATAGCAGCTGCTGAAAGAAGTGAGAAAGGAAAACAGATTATAGAATGTATGGACTGTAACAAAGGATTTTCCACATCCCTTGTGAGACTCCCTCCTTTAAGATCTATTTTACCAGAATGCCTTCCTCTCCAGCTATGGATTAAACTTTAGATGGCTCGAGCCAGCACATTGTCATTAAAATTAGTGCAAAAAAATGTATTGTTGGTAATCATTCTATAAATGTTAGTAGTTCACGTTAAGGCCTTCTGCTTGCAAGATCAGTCATTTGTAGACATTTAAAAAATGTGAGTGGGGCAATTTAGTTTGTCTAGCAGCAATTCCTATTACAAGTGCAGCAAACCAACACGTGTTTGCACCCAATTCTTTTCTTATTATCGCAACCCGTTTTCCTTCTGTTACTTCCCTCTCAGCTCTTTGATTATGCTGGCACCATCTCTGGGTGAGAATCCCCATTTTGCTCTACTTCTCCAAAGAATAATAGTATTATAGCCAGTTTTTTATTTGTGGGCTATGCTAACCAGGCCTGTAGCCAGGATTTTGATTTGGGGGGGGGGGGGGGGGCTGAGTGAGAGGGGATCTACCCTAGCAAACCTTTTGTATCGTTATCCCAATACCCCCATGCATATGGGATATATTGAGCATGGTGATCAGATCATGATATGAATAAACATACGTTTAAATAATGTTATTTATTTACTTTCATTAACAAAATGTTAAGAATACTTTTTGACTTATTTATTACTTTACAGCAACTGTCTTTTCTTCTCCCCGGCTATTTTGTCAATTACTTTTTTTGGTTTGATAGTGATGTCCCGATAGATGGAAATCATTGCTAGTCCACTAAGTCTCTGGTCTGTCATTAAACTTCTAGATACACTTTTCACTCTCTTCATGGTTGAAAACGATCTTTCCACACTTCATGTCGTCACTGGTAGAGTAGCTAACACAGTCAAAAGGAAATTTATTGGCCGATAGTAGGCTTTGTCACCCAGTTCCAACACTTTAAGTACCTCAGTATCTTTCTTAATTGATGGTGTAATATTACACCACATTATTCCTTGACGGAAACAAGTGTTGCATCATTTTCAAAGTATTCTGACAGTTGTTCCATATGGTGAACTTTATCTAGACCTGAAAACCCAGGGAGATAAACCTGGAAACTGGTTGAAATATCTTCATTTGACATGAACCTTTCAGTAATGTTCTGTATGAGTGAATCGACACATTGTATGAACACTGCAACTCTGAAATAATCTTCTACAGAATTAGTCCCTGGATTTGCCTGATGCATCTGTCTTGAACTTTGCCTTGGAATAGTCAAGTTGCTTTGAAATACTTTTTTCAGATGCTGTTCTTGCTAAGTCAAAGAATTTTACAAAATGATCTTTTGCATCTGCTCTCAAAATTTCTAAAGACTTTAACACCGACTTAGCATGGTTTATGGCAGATACCATATTAAGACTTTTTCCTGAAGAAAAATTGATAGGGGCAAAGTAAAGCTGAAGAGCTGTTCACAAACAGGCTAACAATGAAATCACTTTTTTCAATTGCAGTCAAAAACTATGAAGTATTAAAAACTCAGGATAGTAAATAAAGAACAACACTTAGGAATTTCAGACATGAAGCAATCAAGGCCTGCTAACACATCCTAACAAAAGGATTCCCCCAGGCATAAAGCTGTCAGGCCTTGATCTGCAAAGCATTGCAATGCTAATCAAGGTGGCTAATTACAACATTCACACCTAGCTCACACAGACAAGAGTTCTTTCTCCCTCCCTGGACATTCCACAGATATATAAACCTCACTTGTCCTAGTTTCCAACAGACCGCAAACCTTTGAGGATGCCTGCAACCGATGTGGGGGAAACGTCAGGAGAGCATCCTTCTGGAACATGGCTGTACAGCCCAGAAAACTCACAGCAACCCAGTGATTCCGGCCATGAAAGCCTTTTACAACAAATTGTATGTTTTATATATCCAAGATTGTTCTACAATATTTACAACTTAACGTTACAAAAGAAGCTACCGGTAGTGAAACGTACTGTGTGTAGTCATATCAATCAAGTTGTTCCTTGAACATGCCATAGATGGCAGCACTAACAGTCCAGTCAGTGCTGCTCTTGTGGCAAAACAATGAACTTGAATAGGCAAGAGAAAATTTTCTCTTGCCTATTGAAGTTCATTGTTTTGTAGTAGCCTAATAGATCTAAATGCTATTATAATATTTAAAAAGATGGATCAAAATCAGGATACGTGTAAGTTTTAAAAGAAAAAGAATTGAGCAAGCAACGTATGATAAATAGTTAAGTTCTGTTCGGAATAACACTAACTTAACTTACCTTTTACTTTAGATGAAATGTCTTCCTCTCTGGGCTTTTTAAATAATGATGTTATGCTCTTTTGGCTTTGTTTCATGTTAATTGTTCTGTCTTCAAGTGCTATAGTGAGGAAGAACTGTCTAATAATAAAATAATAATAATAAAAGCATGACATTTAACCAAGCCAATGCTGGATCTGGACCTGGACCAAACTTGGCACATAGAGCCAATGTGCCCAACAGTGCATACAGGCAGGGATTGGGAAATGATTGCGCTTTTCAAATGGTAGTTGTTGTTTACCTGTTTAACTATTATGTGGTGAAATAAGTTATTTGTATAGTGTTTCTAAATGTGTAACCCCCATAGTGTAAATGGAAGAGCGGGGTTTTTGGGAGGACAGCTTGTGTAATGTCGCTTCATAAGCACGTGGTACAGGTATAACTCAAATAAAAAGTCATTTTGACTTTGGGAATCGTGAAACTTCTCAGTGAATGTCATACCCATGTGCTTGATTGGTTCCCTAAAACAGTTTTACCTGGACCTGGAAATATTACTGAATTCCAATCAAATTGTTGTAAATGTTTGTCTGCATTTTCAAAGACAAAGAGAAAAACATCCACTGGTGCCAGCTGATATAATATATTATGGAGAGGGGAAGGGATTTGCATGTGACATTAAAATTAAGTAACAGTCTATTTTTTTCTTACTAGAACAAGCAATGCAACCTTCGTAAAAAAAACTGTGTCCTACATGTAAATGGCTCAGAAGAATCACACCTAAGCAAAAGAAATGTCTTTTTGGATTGCCAAGTGTTTTGCCTATGCGCTGGCTGTGGTGGTTTGTGTCATGCTAAAAGAATCTCAAAGCCAAGTTTGTTCAACAGAGAAGATGGAAAACATAACTTTCAATATAAAAATGGCCTTTTCTAAAGGAATCCAAGGGAAAGAGCCAATCTTTACTTCCTCTGCAGAAGCCTGTATTAATATTTGCTGTTTGGGAGGAAAAATTGGAGGTAAGAATGATCCTTTTGGGTGCTTATACATTATAGTCTTATACATTTCTTTCAAGTAACACAAAGTTCTAGCTTGTTCAGTGTACAGTATTGCAGATTTAAGTTGACTTAACAATAATTCCGTTACTTTTCTGCATAGGGCAGGTGATTTTAGTTGTGGTAAGCATTCCTTAAAGGTTTTACCAAAGTAGAGTTTTCAGGATTGAAGTCAAACTTGAGCGCTGTGACAGCTGTAACAGATATATATTTTTTTTAGCATAGGAAAGTTAGTTTTGAGCTACATCTCCACAAGTTCCCTACCAATGTCATCCAACAGTCAACTTTACTAGTTGTAGATGTTGGTGTTGCTGCAATTTGTCACCAAGTCAGCTTCAATCTATGACAACCTTATAAATGAGAGACTTTCAGAAGCCCTTCTTATCAACAGCCCTGCTGAGATGTTGCAAACCCAGGGCCTTAGCTTCATCGAATCAATTGAACTTGAATACGGTCTAACATCATCATCATCATCATGTTTATTTATATCCCACTTTTTCTACTGCCATTCATTTTACCAAGCATTATCTCCCCCCTCCAATAAATCGTGTGCTCTCATGATCAATCCAAAGTACAACAGCATTGGTTTGTTTTGCTTCTAGACCCATTTTGTTTTTGGTAGTCCATGGATCCCTAGAACTCTCCTTCACCAACATTTCAAATAAGTTTTCTTCCTCACTAATGTCCATACATAAAAGTATGGAAATACTATAATTCTGATGTTGACATTTTTATCTTACATTATTCTGTCATAGTTGTCCTAAGTTCTTATGCTGATGTTCTGTTAGACAATTATGGCATAACTCAGTTGTATGAACTTGTTTGCTCCATGACTTGTTTGTGCTATGTAACTACATTTGCAAATGTATAGCCATTCTCATTATCACAAATTATCCTGAAGCCTACGTTTAGTCATCCCATGTGACTGAGTTATTTGGTACTGGAGAGCAGGGAATTATATGGTGGCATGACTAGTCCTCTCCTGCAAGTGAAAAAAGTTGCACCATCACATATCTTCATCTAGTACACTGCTCACCAGTATCAGAGAGCTCCATCACTCAGAACAGCTGAATATTTTTGGGTGGATTTCAGGAGTCAGATTTTTTTTAAATTATTGTTGTTTTGTTGTTTTATCCCACTTCCACCCTCCCCTCCTTGTACATGCAATTTATACAGCAAACTACAGAAATTACATTTGAAATATCATTCTCTATCTTAATTTTTTCACATCTTAGCACATTCGGGGGTCAGATCAATCTTGGTGGTTTTCTGGTTTTTAACAACATTTTCTGTTTTGACTGATGACTGAGCCAAGAAACAGAAAACAATTTTAACAATTTTAGTTACATTAATCCTTCATAGTCATTATTTTTTCTTCTCTAAATATTAAGCAGTAATTCTGCTTTTGCAATTTCTTCTTTAAAATTTCATCAGTAGTCATGCAAGATCTTCACTAAGTTCTGTTAGTAACGTGGTAAAGTTTGTATCTTCTAAATTGTTCATGCTTGTTCCTTCAGTTTTCAAACCTCCTTTCACTGAGTCTAATCTTGATTTTCTTCTGATGTTTTATCAATTTACATTAAACAGATAGGGTGATAAAATGCATCCTTATCAATGGGAAACCATTCCAATTTCCATTTATGAAAAGTGGTCTCTTATTTAAAGTATTGGTTAAGCATCTGGACAGTCAAATTGTGGCGTTGCAATTTATTTTAGAGTGATTATCATTTTTCAGAATCCTCATAGTTAAGGATTCCCTGGTATGCTTCTTATTCAAGTATAATCAAAATACAGTAGTTTCTCAGTTAACCAGATCTCGGGCAGCCAGAATTCTCAAGTAACCAGCAGAAAAAATTTAAAATACTTTAAATAAGAATGAAAATAAAATCGATTTTAGCACAAATTTAATTTTAAGGCAAATTTGCCAATGCAGTATCATCTACTGATGTAAATCCAAAATCATCCACATTCACTTTTCCTGATGCTGTCCCAGCTACATCATCAAATCCTAATAATCCTGATGCAATGTCTACCCAATAAGCTTTCTACCTCTACTGTAACAGATTTCAGTGTGTATGTGTTTTTTCTAAGTTACTTGAAGTAAAAAGTACATTGCTGAAGCTGACAAAGTTGAAAAGTGTATTGACTGCCATTTAACTAAAATTACATGCTACATTAGAATATCAGATAGAAGTTTTAGCTATAACCCTTTAATCTGACAAGCATGGAGTTATATGAACCCTCACTTACTCTCTCAGTTAGCACCACCAGGATATTGCTGAAAATGAGACTAGGAAACAGAATTGATAATGATTGTATGTAGAAATTGAAGTTTATTACCAGATGCAGATTTGCTTTTAATATAGATTTAGGCTATGTCTTGGTTTTTTTAGGCAACAAGGTGTGCAACTACGTCGTCTTTAATACCAAAAGGAAAGGCAATTATCCAAATTGCTATTTGTTTTATTATCCCACAAAGGATATTTTCCCAGCAAGACAAGTATTAGGACTAGTGACTTACAGAATAATACATGGTAAGTAATGATAAATACTTGACTGATTGATGAGTCCATCATTTCTAGGACCATTTTTTTTATTCAAATGGGTTTACCTACTGATCCACCCAACCCACTATTCAAGGGTTGCCAATTCAGGGTGATCCCAGGTCCTGGGGTTTTCAGACCAATACCTAAGGCCTAAGGATATCTTCTGGTGATCTCATTGAGCATTAGAAATGAAATAGCAATCATAAGTGCTCACAACTTGTCACTCAAAACACACATAAAGAGAAAAAAAAATCTTGTTTGGAAATTAAGACATGTTCGCTAAAGGGGCTTTTCTTAGCTCAAGATGATGTAAAGGGATTGCTTCCTCTCATCTATATAGGGATAAGGAAGATTTCCTCTTAACTGATTTGCTTCTTGCCAGAAGATGGCTGTAAAGCAAATGGTGCGTCTTGGCTCTACAAGGACCCAGAGAAGAGGAAGCTAACTAAGGCTCCATCTACACTAACCATTCAATGCAGTTTCAAACTGGTATCAAAGAAAGGTTTTACTGTTCTGATGATTACAGGGGAGATCCTGGAATCAGTTTAAATCCCAGATAATGATCCACAGAGCCCTGATCTGCATTAAGGGCTTCCTTTTACACACTTTTGTGGGATTTTGTTGTCTGGCTGCCACAGTTTGAAGCTAGCTAGCTTCAAACTGCATTAAATGGTCAGTGTAGATGAAACCTAACTACTCAGACTTCCTAGCAAATCTTTACAAGTTACATCAACAAATTGATTGAGGCTTGCTAAGTTGCTGCTAATTAGCTGAGTTGGAGATTTAGACCCAGCACTTTTATCTTGCCTATCTTGAGCTAAGGACCAAGCCTCGATATCTAACAATCCTATTTACAACATGATTGAAAAAGCAGAGCAAACACGACCCTAATTTAAAACAAAAGCATTCAGATCAAAACTTGTGTATCAATAGCCATTCATCTGAGGGAAAGATAGCAGTTTTTAATTTTTGTTTTTGTTAACATTACATTTTTATTTTTTTTAGCAATAATCAATTAGTTTTCAAAAACCTTTTTAAAAAAAAGATTGAGCTTCAAAAGCTTTTTAAAATTCAACATACAATAATCTAAAATCTAGATATCTCATACCACTTGATCTATTTCTTCCTAGGACTGTTAATGTCAGATTACGGTATCTTAATCAGGTACTTTCCTGGCGAATCTTTATTTTTAAAAGCTAAGATCTTAACCTGGTTTATAAACCACTTGTACAATAAAAAAGGACTGTCCCAAAAACAAACAAGGAAAAGTAAATTAAAACAATTTCATCCTAAATATGGATTTTCATAAGGACCAAGAGGGTATTCCTAAAATAGTGTCTCACATTAGTAACAACAGAGAAGGCCTTTGAGCTCAATTTCATTATTGTACCTTAAACAGAAAAGTTTTTCTCTGCAAGTCTTAAAATGTTCATTTCTAGGCAGATTTCAAAGTGCTTATAACCTTTAAAGCCCTATGCAGCTTGGATCCACATTATCTGTATGAGCCTGACTGAGTTCTATGTTTTCCAAAGAGACCTCTCAGTCCCACCACTATCATAGGTACATTTGGTGAAGACACAGGAGCCTTCTTAGTGGCTGTTCTCAGATTAATGGAGTTCCCTGCTCTCCTTTTGTTCCACAGGCAGGCATTGGATTATAATTTATGTGTCTGAAAGCTTGTATTTTTGATGAGCTTGTATTTTTATCTTTCAAAAATACATTTTAATTATATTTTATATTATTTTAATTTACCTAGTAAAAGAGCAGCAATAATGTTTTGGAGGAGGTAGCGGGCGGGCAATCCCAAATACTTATATGTGATAAGTTTTTCATGAGCATCAGTGTTGAAATCCCAGAATAATTCTCTAGGTGTGCAATGAAAGAGTGCAATCCAGACTGAATAGTGTTTTTAGAAATAACATTTTTGTAGTGGAAAAAGAGCCTTATGTGACAAAGCCTATGATTTTTTCTTGCAAAACTGATACATAAAGTAACTTCAGTAAGATCATTTGAAGATACCACGAGCATAATTGTATGTATTATGTAATGTATTTATTGTGAAGTTCTAACCACAATTATATACAACATTCTATTTTCATTTACTCACGACTAGTCTACTGAAGGCAATAGAACTTACTGCCAAGCATGGACAAGAGCGTTTCTCAGTTATTCTTCTGAACACATTTCAGTCATTCCACCTTTTTTTCTTCCTATAAAAACAAATGAAATAACTGTAGTATCTCTTGGATTGGTAATACTAGAAAGAATTTCCAACTTTTCAGTAAAATCATTAGGGCTGTTTGGTAAAAGCCATGACTGTTAAACTAATGTATACTTTTAGTTTAGACATGCTTATTTGATTTTGAGTGAAGTGGATGAGACTGCGGGTTTCCATTACTGACAAATGCAAATCTTGTGAAAGATTTTCCTTTCCTTTTCTTACACAGAGATTCCCAAGCCAGCTCCTTCCACATCCATAGTTTTCCAACCAACAGTTAATGGTCATTTCATGTCTGCAGAAATTGCCATGCTTAATCCTCATAGTACAACAAACCCTTCCCGTGATTCAGATCATTTGCAGAAACCCATTGCTTCAAATAGGATGGAAACCTTGGATTACTCAGATAGGATCGATGGACGTCCTCAACCAAAAGAGGACGTGAGAAATGTTTCAGCGATTACAACACCAAATAAAATTAGCAACCTGTTGCCACCAAGCATTGTTAAGCCTGTTCAACACTCTGCTCCAATTATAGAGGCTCCAGTTAAGCTGCTAGTAGTGACCACTATCAGTCAGACTGGTATCGATGCTGCTGTAAGTTCACATGTATCTGCTGGCCATACTGCAACTGCCAGGTCTGCAACAGCTTATGATAGAAATACACTTTTGGTAAATCCAGGAAGCCCCAGCGTTTTCCATCCTTCAGCCGCTTCTGGATCTAGTGCCAGCAAGATCAACCATTTGCCATTCAGTCTACCCACGAAACATTCTTCTTTACAATCCATTCATCTTAATAATGAACAGGAAAATAAAGACTATGATAAGCCTGATGAAGGTCCAGGCAAGAAGCATGCCCTTTTCTCTGGTGACCAAAGTATACTTCTTGCCGCATTGCTTTTGGGGGTGATACTCTTGCTCTTGGTTACAGTGCTGGTAGGGAGAAAGATGCTTGAATCCCTTCAGCAAAGGCAATACACTAGGCTGGACTACTTGATCAATGGTATGTATGCCAGCATGTGATACAACCTGCAAGACGTTGGTGGGTTAAATTTGTCATAGAGGTTACATTCTCTCTCTTAAAAGGCCAAGCCTAAACTTCATACTAAGGACATTTCGATGTTTACTTTTGCCTCATGACAGCTTTATTTGTACTGTATATTGTGGGCAGGTGGTATCTTCTTCCCATCTCTGGAAGTTGTGATAGTTTAGAATGCTGTTGTAATGACATGATGTGTAATGTTTACATTCAAGTCATAGGGAGTTGCTTGTCTATGCAGTTAGTATAATGGTCAGAGAGGCCAGTCCTCAGAGGCAATCTTAACTATGGTCTGAAAATTCTGTCACAAAGGGAGGAAGTCATTAGACTGCTCAAAAAGAATGAAAATGTTAGTTGGATGGACAATGCAGAAACAAAAAAATATTTCAGTCTGTCTACCTGATGTATGGTAGGTATGCTTACACATTTCAGTTCAGAGAAACAAATGGCCTCCATGCAGCTATTTGTCTCAGCAGAAATAAATTCAGTCAACTCAATCATTGAATACAAGGTAAATTTTATGTTAAATCCCATTGTTTCAACTATAGCAATTAGATTAGGCCAAACCCCATGGTTTTGACTATGATAAAAGCATCTTAACATAGCATACAGTATTGATTTAGATCAAATAATACATATAACCACAATACATTTCCCCCACACTAGCATCGAGCAAAGTGTGGCATTGACATATGCCCCAAGTCAAGTGGAGACCCAGGTCTCAAGAAACCTTTTTTGTGATTCCCACCACTGCCACAATTATGTAGCAAGGGAGCAATTAGGGAACTATTAAGAAACTTCTCACAAAGGCAAGGGGCAATCCTTATTTCAGGATCCCAACCACTGCCAACAATAAACACATGAGCGTGTGCGTACGCGCATATGAGGCGCAAAGAGGCTTTGAGGGGAGCGTGATGGAAGAATCCTCGCTGTCAAACGGTAATACATGTGGCCCTCTATAGTGATTTAAGAAGTAAGGGATTGTGTCAATTTACCCAAATTACCCAGATGCAGTCTGGAAACATGTAGCCAAATGGTGCCAGGCATGGGACAAATTATAGAATGTTATTAAATGTGAGGGATGAATTTAATCGGGGCTGCCTGTTAGCAGTTGTCCTCTAAGTTCAAATATCTTACATTATTTAAAATACTTGAATTAGTATTTATTCATATGCCTGTTTCATTATTTCCTCCATAACAATTATGGGTCCATCCTAATTGGTATATAATTGGCATCAACCTGGATGATCTGGGATCCTGATTTTTTTTAGATGGAATGTGTGTTCTGTACTATTAATTTGATTTTTTTCATTAGTAAATCTCCGTTTCTCCTGTGGGTGAGGTATAACCTGTATCCTGCCAGTTGGTATTTGAATGCAACTCCCATCTTTATTGAATTTAAGAACTTGTGCCTGAGCTTTATTTTCCCACCTTCCTCCTCATTTTTTACTTTGTGTGTTCCTTGTGCATTACAAGCCAAATTGACTGTAAACAAACAGTTTTACTACTGATGTGCATTTGCTGTTATCCTGGGAACATTTTCTATATGCACTGCAAAAATATTTTAAATTTAAAAAATCAGATATAGACTCTGTACTTCTTTCTGTTCCAAGTTAAGTGAGATGGTGGTGTTTTGCATGTGAAGAAACATTTCTGCATTACCACTTTAAAAGGAAATACATTGAGGCAGCAAATGTGTTTTCTGCTGGTAAGATTAGAACAATGGATTAGAGCAATGGATTCAAATTGCAGGAAAAGTGGTT
Organism: Anolis carolinensis; assembly: GCF_035594765.1. NCBI lineage: Eukaryota > Metazoa > Chordata > Lepidosauria > Squamata > Anolidae > Anolis > Anolis carolinensis. The sequence continues at coordinate 99,483,163 of NC_085845.1, read as the reverse complement.
CTATCAAAAATTAGGAAGAACGTCCTGACAGTAAGAGCGGGGGTGAAAATGCCAGATGCCAAAGCATGATTCAAAAGAGGATACATGAGGATCATACTGCAAACTTATGTTGGATAATGGAGCACATAAAAGAATTTCAGGGGGGGGGGGAATCAGCCTGTTCTAGATTACAGCAAAGCTTTTGATTGTGTAGATCACAAAAAGCTATTATTTGCTCTTAAGGAAATGGATGTGCTGCATTTGACTGTGCTGTTGCTCTGGAAAAGAGGTTACTGTTAGAAAAAAATACAGAGAAATTGAATAGTACCCAATTGGCAAGGTAATCAACCAAGGCTGCCACTCTCTCACCCTGTCTTTCTAATTTATATGAAGACCAAGGAATACAACAATAACAAATCATATAGCAAGTAGGATTTGATGTATAGGAAAGAGCTGTGAAAGTTGCAGAAAGAAAAATAAACAATTTAAGACACACAGGTGATAGATACCATGTTATTGTCGAGAAAACAGCAAAGACTATGAATGTTTAGTGATGTTAAAAAACAAAATAAAGGCCACAGATACTTTGGATATATCATGAGATGATGTGATTCATAGGGAAGGACAATATTGTTTGGTAAAGCGAGAGACAGTAGAAAAATAAGACCCCATTATAGGTGGATTGATTTAATCAAGTAAATGATGGCCCTAAATGTGTGAAACTTGAGCAGGAAGTGAGTGATGGGCTCTTGTAGGTTGCCACATCAGCCTGATGACAACAACAACATGCTAAATAAACACCAATAAATATATTCTTTGTGGTTTCTGTGATTCACACAACAGAGTAATCTCCATCTGTGCACTGCACTGTTTGGAATCACTAGACAGAAGTTTTGGCAGTAACCCCACCCACCATTGCAAGGCTATATAAGGCCTGTTTGCCATCGAAACTCCTTCGTTTCATCCACGCTGCAACTGTTTTCAGGAATTTTTGAGCTCATTAGATAATTGGACCTTTCTTGCTTCTAAAAGCGAACCTTAGCTGTTAGCATTTTGGAAGAACCTCCAATCCAGTCTTGTCTTGCAGAGGTCCCCATTTTTGGTTCATCTAACTCTGAGAGTACAGTGCTTGTGGCCTAGTTTAATATGGCCTCCACAACTCGCTTTATGCGGTGTGAGCAATGTGCAGGCTAACCTCCTGACACAGATGGACACTTTGGCTCCTTTGCTTGGATGAGGGCCACTCCATCCAGTCCTGTATTCATTGCCAGGCTTTTATGCCCCAGGCAAGGAAAAACCGGGAGGCGAGGCTTGGTACCTCCCTGTATCAGCAGCCCTTGTATCAACAGAGATCCAAGTTTGCCAACCCACAGCAATGGAAAAACTGACTTGCATGGGCCTGGGGACCAGATCTACCCTTTCAAGGGTGATTACTCCCGTTCCAATGCCTCTTACAATTCTCAACGTGACCCCTGTATTTGGAGACGGTCTCTCCAGATTCCTCCCTGCTTGGTCCGCCGTCACCTGAAACCACTGGGTGCACAACATAATAGAATTTGGCTATATCATTGATTCCGTTCCTCTATCAGGTGCAGTCCACCAGACTTCTCTATCCCCTCCAATACTGGAAGATATCAAAACACTCCTACAAAAAGGACTTTCATCAGGCCTGCTTCTCCTGCTACTTTACAGTTCCGAAGGAGGACAGGGTCTTCATCCACCATTGGACTTGCATTTCATAAAAAGTGAAGGGGTTTCAAATGGTGTCATTATTGTTGAAGCCGCCTTTGCTCTGGCATGATAATTTGTTTGTGACGTCTGACGTCGGGATATTTGGAATACTATTGAAGATTTTTGGCCTTTTGCATCGAGAATCGTGCATATTGGTTCTGAGGCCTGCCCTTCGGTCTATCAACTGTTCTAAGAGTGTTCACGAAGGCAATGGCAGAAGTAGCCACTCACCTCAGAACCAGCAATGTCACAGTATATTCCTATCTCAATGACTGGCTTTTTGTTGTCCGGTTGGTGACATACCTTACAGGAGAACATAACCTTCACTTTTTGCCTTTTGCAAGACTATGACCTCATAGTCCTGGAAAAATCTCACTTGACACTGACTCACTCCATCCAATTCATCAGCTCTATCTTTAATTCCATCTTCAACAAGGCCTTCCCGAGGACAGGTTCCTTAACTTATGCAAAGCAACTGCTCTGTGTTGACTCCTCAAGAGGGTCCAAGCTAAAGATGTTCAAATTGCTTTGAGACACATGGTCTCTACCGTGGCTGTCATACCTTTGGTGGGCCTGCATGTTTGCCCAGTCCAGAGGTAGTTCCCCAGCTCTTTCAATCTCTTTCAAGAGCCTCAGGGCAAGCCCCTCTCAATCTTGAACCAGGTTTGGGATTCCCTCGATGGTGGATGGTCGGGGGAAACCTCTGAGTTGGTATGCCATTCATATCTCTGAAACCAGTGGTTTTGATCACAGACGTGTCAATGTTAAGCTGGGGTACCTACTGTAGAGACCTGTCCATCAAACATTTATTTATAATCACTGAAAAAAAGTTATTTTAAAACAATTCTTTGATACATTACTGTAGCTACTCGGTAAGGCCCGGATTAGGAATTTTGTAATGATAAAAATAAAAAATATTTATTGTTGGGGTTTGGATTTTAGGAATGGACCATTTAGAAAATGCCTAAGAAGGTAAGTAAACTACAACTCCCATCATCTGTTATTGTTCCAGCCTCACCAGTATTCAGAGTTGACCATTTGGGTATGCATGCCAAGTGTGGTCCAGATCCATCATTAGTTGGGTACGCAGTGCTCTCTGAATGTGGGTGAATGAATAACTCACAGCATCCATGGTAGATTTCCTCTAAACCTCAACAGTATTTAAAGTTGACCATGTTGGGTCTGTATGCCAGGTTTGGTCGAAATCACAGTGCTCGCTAGATGTAGGTAGACTACAATTCCCAAATTCAAAACAACCCCCCCCCCCCCATACCCCATCAGTATTCACAGTTGGCCAAGTTTGGTCCAGATACATCATTGGTTGGGTTTACTCTCTGGTTGCAGGTGAACTGTAAGTTCCAAAATTCAAGGTCAATTTTCTTCAAACCCTTCCAGTATTCAAAGTTTGGCATGTTGGGTATGTGTGCCAAATTTGGTCCAGATCCATCGCCAGTTGAGTTCACAGTGTTCTTTGGGGGTGAACCACAATTTCCAAAATTATGAGTTGGGTTCACAGTGTTCTTTCATTGCAGGTGAACTACAATTCCTTCAGTCTTGGGTCATTCCCCCCACCCCAAACCCTACCAGTATTTTTTGTTGGTCATGTTGATCATGTGTGCCAAGTATGGTTCAGATCCATAGTTGGCTGGGTTCAGAGTGCTGTGCAAAACCCATACAATCACTCCAAAACCCCTCCAATATTTTCTGTTCATGAGGTCTGTGTGCCGTGTTTGGATCATATCTATTGTTGACGGGAGTTACAGTGCTTTCTGGAAATGGGGGATTATCTTGGAAAATACATATAAGCATGCATACATACATACATACATGTCAACTTTGACTTCATTATATGCTAGCTTAGTACCCGGTGATGCCTGGGCAATGCCTGGGTGTAGGTAATTTGGTAAGGAGAAACATTAGAAAAAGTTTGGTCCAGATCCATCATTGGTGGGGTTCGCAGTGGTTTGTGGATGTTGGTGAGGGTACTGCAAATCCTATCATTCAGGGTCCAGGCCCCCAAAACCCCACCGGGACATAAAGTGAGTCATGGGAGCTCTGTGTGCCAAGCTCTGCCATCCTCAACATATTTAATGTTATGCTGGAATGCTTAGTTTGCCACCTCAAGTGGCAGTATATATTCTGTTGCCTCTCCTTTTTTCTTCTGAGTTGGATGACCATATCTCCAGGTCCCGTGTTACAGAGTGGGCCATGTGCCTAAAATGGACTCACATCTGCCTCCGTCTTGTTCCCATCATGGTCTGTTCACATACATGTATACAATCTATACCCTTTTCTCGCCCCCACTCCCAAAATAATAGGAGGTATTAACCCTTCCCTCCCTGCACAGTTTGCAGGAACATTCTTGAACTTTTAATGGTAAACTGGATGTTTTTTATTTCAATTGATTAGGGCTTATGAAGTCAACTTAGTTTTTTAGAATCAAAATTTGAAGGGGAGCATTTCTGAAAGTCAAAAAGGGAAAGATCCAGAAGTGGCTTTGCCGCAGAAGAAATAAAAGTCAGCTCTTTGCCTCCTGCTCTAGCTCTCTTTTTGCCCCTGTGAGAAAAAGGCTCTGGAGGGGGAGGCGAGAGGCAGAAATTTGCAGGAGTTCTGAATCACTGATAAGGAAAAGAGGAAAGTGGAGGGGGTGGGAGAGGAAGAAAGAGAGAGACCCACAGTTTAAGAAACTTTAGTCAGGTGATCGTACTAAGGTGTGTGTCCTTACATACAGCAGACCAGGCCAACAACTTCCTCCAGAATCTGTTACTGAACAAAGAGCAAACTTTTTTTATAAATGGAATGAATTACTCTTCCTTACCAGCCATCCTGGCATATTACAAAATCATAAAACTAGAAGTTTCACAACCAAAACAAATCATAGGAAAAGTGGAAGCTATTGAAAAACATCCTAAGATGTGTTGGGGAAAAGCTTTCAAGTGGTCTCTTGAAGATACAAAAGGCTTACCTGACCTGGTTATTTACTTTCATGTGTTCATGTTTTTCTTAGTTTCCTGTTGAATTGCTCTTTCTTGTGATGTAGGAACCTGTCACTATTCTTTCCATGATATTTCTGCTCTGCTACCAGAGTTTCTGTTAAAGACCTAAAGCTCCAGAACATCTACTTTGTTAACTTTGGGCCCTTCCACACAACCATATAACCCAGAAAATCAAGGCAGATAATCCACAATATCTGCTTTGAACTGGATTATCCGAGTCCACACTGCCATATAGTCCAGTTCAATGTGGATTTTAAACAGCTGTGTGGAAGGGGCCTGAGATGAATTTATATTCTGCTACATTCTCCAACCAGTTTTGGGTGAAACTGTGATTAGTTAAGGAAAGCTACAGTTCTGTGTGCAAACATTAGAGGGCAGTAGGTGCTTCACTAACTTAAACTAAGTTCAGTCCTAGCCTCATCAGAGAGAATTTAGGGCAAGGTTTTTTTGTTTGTTTGTTTGTTTTTAAGGGCAAGGGTGGGGACTGGGGAATGTCTGAAGGGGGTGGGGGATGGGGACCAGATCATTTGTTCTGTCCCTTGGTCTCTTACCCAAATACTAACCAAGTACTTCCCTTTCTCAGTGGATAATAGGGTCCCAATTATTATGGCCTACAATTTGGGCTGCCAGTGGCAATTTGGGCATGCATTTCCCAACAGGGCATTATGGTTTAAGGGTTGGGTGGCCACACTAAGCAGTGTCTTCTTACCCAGCCTCAGGGCCTGCTGAGTTGCATTATGCAAGTCATACACAACTTCAGAGGAGGCTTGCCCCCATCTTTTAAAAAGTAACCCTAAATAAATGGCTGCCTTGAGCAGGACACACACTCTCGGCTTCAAATCTCACTTACTAGGCTGCAGAGGAAGATGCAGACACCCCCCTACCCTTTAAAATAAATTCTTAATAAATTGTCTTGGATAGGTCACAATCTCCCAGCCTCAGAGGAAGGCACAGACAATCTTATAATTATTTTACCAGCATCTCACCTCCTGCTTTAAAATACATTTTAATACATTGATTGCTTCCTTGACTGCTGTGAAAGTCCAGGCCGGGGGCCTCAGGGTTGTATTTTTTGCCTCATGCTGGTCTAGGGATGAGGAATGTCAGGCCCATTAAATAATTTGGTCTGGCCCAGTGTGGGGAAGGACAGCCACTTAACCTGGCTCCTGTTGCTCCCCTGAGCCGATGAGTTGGCTCTTCTGTTGACAAGGTGCCGCAGCGCTTCCTATTAAGATTTAAGACGTATCCAGGTTTCTTTCTTCATGCAGGCACGTTTTGCTTCTGCTCTTGTTTTTGCTGGCTGAGCTGAAACCGGTAAGTGTGTGCATGTGCATACAGCTCACTGTGTCTTTGGAATTTTTGATTTTTAATGTATAATTGTATAATAGTGCTGTTGTTGACTCTGTTTGTGGCAACCCTATGAATGAGAAACTGTTAAGTCACACAGTCATCAACAACCCTGACTCAAGTCTCACTACTTTGGCTGAGTCTATCCCATCTACAAGGCAGTTTTACTCTTTTCCTGTTGCCTTCTAACTTGTCACGCTTTATTATTTTTTCTAGAATGTCATATCTTCTCATGGTAGGGCCAAAGTACAAAAGTCTGTTTAGTCATCTTGGCTTCCAGGGAAAGCTCTGATCTGATTTGCTCTAGGACCCATTTACTTGTCCTTTCAGTTTAGGTATCCACATAATTATTTCCAGCAACACATTTCAAATGAATAATTTTCTTCATAGACTGTAGAGTTTTCCTACTAGCTTTCTTCACTGTTCAAGATTTCCTACCTTGGCTCAACCATTATTCAGAATGGAGACTGCAGTCAAAAAATTGGAATAATACTATGATATGGAAGAGCAAATCTGGGAGAACTATACAAGATCCTGAAGTATCTAAATCAGCGTTTCTCAACCTGGGGGTCGGAACCCCTGGGGGCTTCAGAGGGGCCGCCAAAGACCATCAGAAAACACATAGGCAATCCCTTTGGCAGAGAAGCCTGAAGATCTCTCCACCTGTCCTTTAGCCCAATTCTATCATTGGTGGGGTTCAAGTGGCTCTTTGATTGTAGGTGAACTGTAAATCCCAGCAACTACAACTCCCAAATTTCAAGGTCTACTTTCCACAAAATCCACCAGTGTTCACATTTTGGCGTATTGAGTATTTGTGCTAAGTTTGGTCCAGATCCATCATTGTTTGAGTCCATACTGCTCTCTGGATGTAGGTGAACTACAACTTCCAAACGCAAAGTCAATGCCCACCAAACCCTTCCAGTATTTTCTGTTGGTCATGGGAGTTCTGTGTGCCAAGTTTGGTTCAATTCCAAACTTGTTGGTGGATTTCAGAATGCTCTTTGATTGTAGGTGAACTATATATTCCAGCAACTATAGCTCCCAAATACCAAAATCAATCCACCCCAACCCCACCAGTATTCAAATTTGGGCGTATTGGGTATTTGTTCCAAATTTGGTCCAGTGAATGGAAATACATCCTGCATATCAGATATTTACATTACGGTAACAGTAGCAAAGTGACAGTTATGAAGTAGCAACGAAAATAATTTTATGGTTAAGGGTCACCACAACATGAGGAACTGTATTAATGGGTTATGGCATTAGGAACATTGAGAACCATTGATCTAGATATGTGATAGCATACTAAAGGTAGGATTCTCCATGTCAGTGTCTGTGTATGGTTGTGAAATGTGGACAGTGAAAAGGCTGATAGGGAGAAATTAAATTGTAGGAAGAGAATTCTATGAGGAGCATGGACTGCTAAAAAGACAAATTAATGGGTCCTGCAGCAAATAAAGCCGTTTTCCCAATCTGAAATACTTCTAAAATTTGGATTTTTCAGACCCACCAGGTAAGGAAAAAACCACAACTTTTCAAGAAAAGGCAATGTCTTCCAAACCTGAAATACTTCCCAAATTTGGATTTCTTTGACCCCCTGGGTTACGAAAAACCTCAAATTTTTCAGAAAAGGTGACGTCTTCCAAACCTGAAATACTTCCCAAATTTGGAAATTTCTGACCTCAGTTTTTCCAGAAAACACAACATTTTCCAAACCTGAAATGCTTTCCAAATTTGTATTTTTCTTCTCAGCCAAACAACTTGATGTACATTCTTTAATACCACGTGTTCTTAATTGTAGCCAGTCTGGAATACTTAATTCCTGGTCTTCCACCTCAAAGCCCTGATTCTGTCCTTGCTCTGAGAAATAGTAAGTTTTTCATTGTCTACTCAGGAGCCTCTGATGGCCTAGGGAATAAAAGCCTCGTGACTTGAAGGTTGGGTTGCTGACCTGAAGGCTGCCAGGTTTGAATCCCACCCGGGGAGAGTGCGGATGAGCTCCCTCTTTCAGCTCCAGCTCCATGCAGGGACATGAGAGAAGCTTCCCACAAGGATGGTAAAAACATCAAAACATCCGGGCGTCCCCTGGGCAACGTCCTTGCAGACGGCCAATTCTCTCACTCCAGAAGCAACTCCAGTTGCTCCTGACACGAAAAAAAATCGTCTACTTGAGGTTGCTATTGTTCCCCTTTCTGCTCAGGATTTTTTTTACATAATGCCTTATATATAAAAACCAAACATTTACTGATAATTAATCGGCATTTGCAAGGCTGGGATTTCTCTTTTTGTGGAGCACAGCTGAAGCATTTTCTGCAGAGTCCACTGTAAAAATTTCATGTTGCTGCTAACAGATTTGTGTAAATGCATGGCATTCAGAAAACTTTTACTGTTGCCGATTTTTGTGACCCCAACAATGAGCTAAAAAAACCCCGTTTGGGGTCAGGACCCACTGTTTAATAACCAGTGCTTTAGTGGCAGGATGGTGTGTGTTTTTATTTTCAATTACATTAAAAATACAATACTACCTAACTTACATACAAAATTCATATTTGATTATACCCTTCCCTCCTCCCATTTTGGTGACTTCCCATTCCTTGGGTTGGAGACATTAATTCATATATAATTCCGTTTTTCCTACCTATTACATTGTTTTTCTATTATTCCTTCTGGCCTTACAGTTATTGTTTATAAATTCCTTACACAAATTTGAACAGATTAAATTATGAAGCCTTCTTTAAAAACCTTTCCTGCTTTCTTTCTTTTCTTTTTACAAAGTTTATAAATGACTCCCAGCCCTTGATTTTTTGTGTGTGTTTTTTCTTCGTTCATTATTGCTATTTTGTTAATTTCTGCTATTTTAAGAAGGTATTCTTCTACTGTTGGGAGGTCTGCCTTCTTCCAAAACTGTACATATAATGTCTGTGCTGCTATTATCATGTAGTGCAATACTTTGTAGTTTAATTATTTTGTTTCTTCCTTTGACATTCCCAATAAAAATAATTCAAGCTCCAATTGTATATTTGATTAAAAATGTATTGCAGTATTGTTTGCACCTTGTCCCAAAATTCTTTTTATAGAACCACCATATGTGGAAGAAGGTTCCTTCCTGTTTTTTTTTTACATTTCCAGCACTTGTTGTTTCTTCCCTTATACATTTTAGCAAGCTTTTCTGGGATCTAGTATAATAATAATAATAATAATAATAATAATAATAATAATAATAATAATAATAATAAAACTTTATTTATATGCCGCCCTATCTCCCCGAGGGGACTCAGGGCGGTTTCCAATCAAAGAACAACATACATTACATAGTCAAAAATTAAGAACAATCTTAAAAAATACAACTGTACAATTAAAATAGACAATAAATAACAATTTCAACCAATCATGGACAAGAGGACAGGGATCATTAGCCAATATCATAAAAATCCGGTCAGGGATGAATGCATTTTACATAACATGTTCCAGTGCCGTAGGTTGGAGGTATACAGAGTAAATTACTCAAAAACCTGCCAAAACCACCAGGTCTTCAGATCTTTACGAAAGGTGGATAAGGTAGGGGATTGTCTAATCTCCTTTTGGAGTGCATTCCAGAGCCGGGGGGCCACGGCCGAGAAGGCCCGATCCCTTGTCCCCACCAACTGCATTTGGGACGGAGGTGGGAGCAAGAGAAGAGCCTCCCCGGCCGATCTCAACGCCCGCACCTGTTCATAGGGGGAAGATGTGATCACGGAGATAGGCAGGGCCCGAGCCGTTTAGGGCTTTATAAGTTAATACCTGCACCTTGAATTGGGCCCAGCAGTTTATCGGTATCACCTGTTCATCATTTTACAAAAAAAATCTCTAAGGTTGTAGCACAATTTTTTCTTTAATAGTCCACATTTCCCCATTTATCTAATTCTATGTTGTGCCTGAATTTTGTGCCCATTTAATCATACATGCTTTCATCAGTTCTGATTCCATTTCCATCTTCAGTAAAAAGTTATATATTTTCCCAGTAAGATGGCCTTCTCATCTGTTAAGAGCATAAGCGGAGTGCATTTATGACAACCTGGCAAGGGTTGCAAGACTTGAAATAGTAAAATCCTGGAAAAAGTTAGAAAATCTGACAATAAAGAATTGGTTAAACAGGATACTGGCGATAGCTCTATTAGAAAATTTAACATCTAAGGGCCCTTCCACACAGCCCTATATCCCAGAATATCAAGACAGAAAATCCCACATTATCTGAGCGTGGATTCAGATAACCCAGTTCCAAAGCAGATATTGTGGGATTTTCTGCCTTGATATTCTGGGATATAGGGCTGTGTGGAAGGGCCCTAAATTAAGATTAGCAAGAGGAAAATTGAATGAAGATCTATTTGATAAAACTTGGAAACCATTGATTAGTTTCATGTGTAAAAGCAATGGTGAAATTAAACCACCAAAAATTCAAGAAAGTTTGTGGTTGAGATATTCATGAGAACATTATAAAGATTTTATGTACTGGATACAACTAGAATGTAGAAGCAATAGAATCGACAGTGCAGTATTTCTAAAATGTTATGTAAATAATGAGAGGGTTGGATGGGTATGTGTAAAAAATCAGGAAAAATATCATTGATGGAGCTCAGATTTTAAAAGTAAATTTTAGAAGATGAGAGTTTGGGTTAAAGAGGAGTGAAGGAATTTGGAAAGGGATAAGTGTTGCCAGAGTGGCCCACCAAACACTACCATCCACTTACCTGACTACCTAGCAATTCTGCATCCAACCTGGACTCCCCTCAGCAGGGTGGCTCATACTTACCAAAAACTCTTATTTGGTTCCTTCTACACTGCTCTATATTCCAGGATCTGATTCCAGATTATCTGATTTAGACTGGATTATATAAAGCCCCTTCCACACAGCTGTAAAAAATCCCATATTATCTGCCTTGAACTGGGTTATATGGCAGTGTGGACTCAGATAACCCAGTTCAAAGCAGATATTGTGGGATTTTCTGCCTTGATCTTCTGGGTTATATGACTGCGTGGAAGGGTCGAGTCTCCACTGCCGGGTAATCTGGGATAAACAGATAATCGGGGATCAGATCCTGTGGATTATTTGTTTTGATAATCTGGATTGTATGGCAGTGTAGAAGGGACCCAAGGCCCCTTCCACACAGCTGTATAAAATCCACATTAAACTGGATTATATGGCAGTGTGAACTCGGATAGCCCAGATATTGTGGGATTATCTGCCTTAATATTCTGGGATATATGGCTGTATGGAACGGCCCTGAGACTCCTTGTGGAGAGAAAAAGCAGGATATAAATAAACATAATAGTAATAACTCCCAGGGCCTTCCACACAGCCATATATCCCAGAAAATCAAGGCAGAAAATCCCACAATACAGGAGAGTTTCGCTTACCCAACCTTCGCTTATCCAACCTTCTGGATTATCCAATACAGCCAGTCTCCTCCCTGGATCCACAGCTGTTTTTCTAGGCAGCAAGGACTGAACTTTTTATGGATTTAACATCCAACCATGTTGTTGTTGCAAGTTCATTTTATACAATTCTATCTTTATTTGTAGTCAATTTGTTAGTAGCCAATGTTTTTATAGTCAATATTTTCAATACATTGCGATGTTTTGGTGCTAAATTCCTAAATACAGTCATTACTACATAACGTTACTGTGCATTGAACTGCTTTTTTCTATCAATTTGTTGCAAAATAATAATGTTTTGGTGCTTAATTTGTAAAATAATAATGTAATTTGACGTTTAATAGGCTTTTCCTTAATCCCTCCTTATTATCCAACATTTTCATTTATCCAACCTCCTGCTGGCCCGTTTATGTCGGAGAAGTGAGACTCTACTGTATCTGCTTTGAACTGGGTTATCTGAGGGCCCTTCCACACAACTGAATAAAATCCCACAATACAGTAGAGTCTCACTTATCCAACATAAACGGGCGGGCAGAACGTTGGATAAGCGAATATGTTGGATAATGAGAGATTAAGAAAAAGCCTATTAAACATCAAAATAGGTTATGATTTTACAAATTAAGCACCAAAACATCATGTTATACAACAAATTTGACAAAGTAGTTCATTATACACCAATGCTATGTAGTAATGACTGTACAGTAGAGTCTCACTTATCCAACGTTCTGGATTATCCAACACATTTTTGTAGTCAATGTTTTCAATACATCGTGATATTTTGGTGCTAAATTCATAAATACAGTAATTACTACATAGCATTACTGTGTACTGAACTACTTTTTCTGTCAGATTGGTTGTATAACATGATGTTTTGGTGCTTAATTTGTAAAATCATAACCTAATTTGATGTTTAATAAGCATTTCCTTAATCCCTCCTTATTATCCAACATATTCGCTTATCCAACGTTCTGCCGGCCCGTTTATGTTGGATAAGTGAGACTCTACTGTATTTACGAATTTAGCACCAAAATATTACAATGCATTGAAAACATTGACTACAAAAATGCGTTAGATAATCCAGAACGTTGGATAAGTGAGTGTTGGATAAGTGAGACTCTACTGTATCTCCTTTGAAAGGTCATATGGCTGTAAATTATGACATATGGGATTTAGAGTCATTGGAAACATCCCTGAAATTTCCCTTTTAAAACTACGTCTCCCTCAATGGCAGTATGGACTCAGGCCCCTTCAACACAGCTGAATAAAATCCCACGTTTTCTGCTTTGAACAGGAAAATATGCCAGCCAATCAGATAACCCAGTACAAAGCAGATACAGTATTGTGGAATTTTCTAGCTTGATATTCTGGGTTATATGGCTGTGTGGAAGGGCCCTGAGTCCACACTGCTATATATACCAGCTCAAAACAGAAAAAGTGGGATTTTATTCAACTGTGTGGAAGGGGCTCCAGTTGCGTAAGGTAACCACCAGCATCACCACCAAACCTGGCCGCCCAGCGCTTTCACAGCAAGCGAGAAAAGGGCCCTCCGCCTCTCCTCTCTCTGTCGCTCTCCCTCCGCGCTCCTGGCGGAGAGATCCGCCTCTTCCTCCTGGAGCCGAGCGTCGTTCACCTGGCCCAGCCCCCTCCCCCTCCTTTGTGCTGCTGGCTCTGAGGCTCTCGCGGTGTCCCTGGAAGTAGTTCCGACATTCCCTCCTCAGGTCCAGGGTGTTACGCTGCCGAAGCCTCATCACTTTGTGATTATTTTATGAAGCAGAGAGGCGTCAATAAGTCCCCAAAGAATGCGGCAGGGCTAGCGGTTTGCCAGGAGGAGGCTGCGGGGTGGCTGCGGGGCCTGAAGCAGAGAAGGCGGCGAGAGCAGGCTGGAGAAGGGGCGCCCAAAAGGCCGACGTGAATGCATTTGCGATAGGAGCAGGAGGAGGGATTTGGCCTTCAGAAATCCAAGCAAGGGGGCGGCATGCGTTGTTCCTGCGCGCGGCCTCCCTCCCGGGCTTCCAAAGGGAAGGAGGATCGAGGCTGCCTGGACTGAGGGAAGGAGGGAGGCCGCGAGTGCGTGCGTGCGTGCGCAGGCGAGTGGCCCTCCTGTTGGCGCGAGGCGGGGGCCATGGGGGCGCGCGCCCCTTCCCCTCCTCCTCCGTCCCCCGGCGACGAGTAGTGTTTCGGGAAGAGAGGACAGACAAAGCGGGGGCCAAAGAGAAAGACCCTTTCCTGGCCGAGGCCTCTTCCAATTGTTTCGGCGCCGCTCCGTTTCTGCCCCTGCGAAAGAATGAGAGGGCGGCCGAGGAGGTGTTGCTCTCCTCCTCCGCCGCCACCTTCGCCTCCCCGCCGGTGAGAGCCAGAGGAGGGAAGATGGGCGCCGTGCTGAGGAGCCTCCTAGTCTGCGGTTTGTGTTCCCTGACGAGAGGTGAGAGCAAAGGGGAAGCAGGGAGGGAGGCGGGCAGGCAGGCCGAAAGTTGGGCCTTTTTTGGGAAGCAGGGCGTCTCTCCTTCCCGTACGTGTGTCCGTCTACTCGAGGCGCACACACCTCTGTGGGGCGAGAGGCAAAGGCCTGGCTGCTGGGCGCAGAGGGGGCCGCTGAAAGGGGGCGGGGATCCTGCCTTCATCCCTGTATAGGTCTTGGCTCTGGGCCTTTCTCTCAGGACCCTTCTACACAGGCCTTATATCTCAAGGACCTTCCACGCAGCCATATAATCCAAAATATCAAGGCAGAATTAGACACATCATCTGCTTTGGACTGGGTTATATGGCAGTGTGGACTCAAATAACCAAGGGCCTTCCACATAGCCATGTAACTCAGAATATCAAGGCAGAATAACACACATTAACTGCTTTGGACTAGGTTATATGGCAGTGTGCATTCACATAATCCAGGACTCTACCACACAGCCATATAACCCATAATATCAAGGCAGAGAATCCTGCAATATCTGCTTTGAATTGGAATACAATAGAGTTTCACTTATCCAACATAAACGGGCCCGCAGATCGTTGGATAAGCGAATATGTTGGATAATAAGGAGGGATTAAGGAAAAGCCTATTACACATCAAATTAGGTTAGGATTTTACAAATTAAGCACCAAAACATCATGTTACACAGCAAATTTGACAGAAAAAGTAGTTCAATACGCAGTAATGCTATGTAGTAATTACTGTATTTATGAATTTAGCACCAAAATATCACGATGTATTGAAAACATTGACTACAAAAATGTGTTGGATAATCCAGAATGTTGGATAGGTGAGTGTTGGATAAATGAGACTCTACTGTACATACAATGATAACACACAGGTTATAGGACTAGGTTATATGGCAGTGTGCATTCAGATAATCCAGGGCTCTACCACACAGCCATATAACCCAGAATATCAAGGCAGAGAATCCCGCAATATCTGCTTTGAATTGGAATATATGGCAGTGGACTTGGATAACCTAGGGCCCTTCCACGCAGCCATATAGCCCAGAATATCAAGACAGAAAATCCCACAGTGTCTGCTTTGGACTGAGTTATTTGAGCCCACACTGCCTTATATCCCAGTTCAAAGCAGAAAATGTGGAAGTTTATTCAGCTGTGTGGAAGGGGCCTTAGGGAAAAGTGATCATTGGAGCCATAATCTAGTGCAAGTAGTGAGAATGGTCCCAGGATCTCAATCTAGGTTTTGAACTAGATTATATGAATCTTCAGATAATCCGGGATAAGCAGATAATCTGGGATCAGATCCTGGGAAATAGGCCAATGTAGAAGGGGCCTCAGGAACCTGCCCTAATCCAGGCTGTAAAGTGGGGCCTAGCCAATATCATATCTTTTCTTGTTGAGAATAGAGGTCTGTGCAGTGTCCTTTTAGAGGACATTACTTTAAATTTACTTGTAAACAATAACCCGGTTCAGTGTCTGCTTATTTATTTATTTACTACATTTATATTCCGCCCTTCTCACCCCAAAAGGGGGACTCAGAGAAGCCTTACAGAAAGGCAGCATTTTGATGCCACGAACGTACAGTGTTCCCTGACTTATTGCTGGGGTTAGGTTCCAGAACCACCCGCAATAAGTGAAAATCCGCAAAGTAGGGATGCTATATTAATTTTAATGTTTATACATTATTTTAGTAGTTATATATTATTTTAAGTCTTTATCAACCAATCGTGTATTGATAAGTCACCTCCTTCTCCTCCCATTGCCGCTTGGGCTTCTTTTCTCTCCCTTTGGCTTCTCCTTCCTTCCTTAAGCTGTAAATTGTAATTTTGTAATGATTTATAATAGTCTTTTAGAGTTTATTAAAAAACCGCAAAACAGCGAATCCAGGAAAAGTGAACCGTGAAGCAGTGAGGGAACACTGTACATACTTCAGCAGGCCCCATTCTTCAAGGATGCTTTGCAAACTCTATCTTTAGGGAAGAGCATCAAGGCCTCATGAAAGCTGAAATAATGCTTAACCTAAGTGCTTTGCTTGACTTCTTTTTTTATATGTAACCCAAGTGCTGTGCCTTACTTCTGCTATAGAAATCTGGATTATTCTACTGAGATGTACTGAGCATATTTTTTAGCATATACTTAACAGAAGGACTTCTACTGATCTGTGTATGTAAAAATAACATATACATTAAAATAAAAAATCAAACAACAGTATTAAAATAATTATTAAAATCACGTCATCCAGAATCAAAATCCAAGGCCATTCCATTAGTCATTTCACTATTCGATATATTCATATTGCACTAACTTGCTAGCCAAAAGCTTGGTCCCATAACCAGGTTTTTACTTTCTTCCTGAAGGTCAGGAGGGAGGGGGCTGCTCTGATTTCTCTGGGAAGGGAGTTCTATAGACGAGAGGCCACCACTGAGAAGGTCCTGTTTCTTGTCCGCACCAATCATGCCTATGAAGGAGATGGGACTGAGAGCAGGGCCTCCCCAGAAGATCTTAAACTCCTGCTTACTAGTGATGCCAGTGAGATTTCATCCCAGGTAAACTCCCTTGTGGTATTGCCCTTGTTTTGGGCCCCTTCCACACAGCTGTATAAAATCTACATTTGAACTGGATTATATGACAGTGTGAACTCAGATAATCCAGTTCAAAGCAGATATTGTGGATTGTCTGCCTTGATATTCTGGGATATTTGGCTGTGTGAAAGGGCCCTAGGGCCCCTTCTAGACTGCCATATAAAAATCAGATTGATTTGAACTGGATTATATGGCAGTGTAGATTCATATAATCCAGTTCAAAGCAGATAGTGTGGATCATCTGTATTATATGGCAGCATAGAAGGGGCCTTGGTCAATAATTCTCCATATCCTGAATTTGAGAGTAAGCCAAACCAAAATTCACACAAATAACTATGGTTTAAATGAGACTGGAAGTTAATAAATAAACAAATGCTCGATTGTAGGTGTGCGGATCAAGTTGCATGAGGACTGAGCTCAGATAATTTTCAAGTGTAAGCAAACTATTTTTGGCGCCCCCCCAAACCAATCACTGAAAAATACAAGGTAGAAAGTAGAGGTGAATAGAATATATGTGTGTGTATGTGTAACACACACACACATGTATGAGAGAGACACATATGGTCCCTACATATGTGTTTGTGTGTGTGATTTTGGATTAAAATATTTTTGCACAAAACATAATCATGTTCCATCACTTTCATATAATTATAGGGTTGGAAGAGACCACAAGGGTCATCCAGTCCAAACCCCTGCCAAATGGCCATCCAGCCTCTGTTTCAAAGCCTCCAAGGAAGGAGCCTCCACCACACTCCGAGGCAGAGAGTTCCACTGTTAAACAGCTCTTACAGTCAGGAAGTTCTTCCTAATGTTCAGGTGGAATGTCTTTTCCTGTATTTTGAAGCCATTGCTCCAGTCTAAGGGCCAGAATATCAAGGCAGAAAATCCCACAATATCTGCTTTGAACTGGGTTATCCAAGTCCACACTGCTATATATTCCAGTTCAAAGCAGAAAATGTGGGATTTTATTCAGCTTTGTGGAAGGGGCCCTTTTCTCTAGGGCAGCAGAAAAAAAACTGCTCCCTCTTTCTCTGCCAATAATTAAATTATTTGGTTTAAATTAAGTGCAGTAGTGCCAAAACCGTGGGTTCTTTGCACAATTATTGTTATTTTTTTTCTGAGTACAGGCAGTCTCCAAGTTATGAAAAAGATAAGGTCTGTAGTTTTGTTCTTAAACTGAATTTGTATGCCAGTCGGAACAGGTACATTTTTAAGTGTTAACTACAGCCAAAAATATTTATTTTGTAGCTTTGGATAATACAGGGAAGAGTTAACACCCCTTCAGTCTGTGCTCCTGCTCAGAAGATTTCACCTCATTTTCTGTCCCTTTAATAATTGGATTTTGAAAAATTTGGCTTCTTGTGGAAACAACGATTGGTAATAAAGCTTCAGTAGAGACATCTTTTTCCCATGATAACTCTTTCAGGAGTTGATTTCCCTTTCAAGGGGTAGATTTCTCTTGATTTCGTGTTGCTTCACCCACATTCTTAACTAAGAGTTATTTGTAAGTCAGGTGTTTGTAACTTGGGAACTGCCTATATAATGCCAACACATTTCTGTGAATTTCACAGACCTAATGCCTTGTAAGGAAAGGATAAGGAACAGTGTCTAAGAATGGCTAGCTTATTGTACTGGAAATCTATTTCTCCTTCTATTTTAATGCCAAAGACAAAAATGTGAGACTGCACCTTCACAATGACCACTACTATGTGGTGAAAGAAGCCCCTCAAATAGGGCTCTTTTCACAACATAAAAGTCGCCATCATATACTAGTTGCACCTCCCCACACACACACACACGTACCCCCCAAAAAGTCTTGAGTATTATGCAGTGTTCCAGGGGAGTTTCCAAACATGCAATTCCAGGTCATTATTTTCCTTCCTATTTCTTCTAGTGGAATCATTTAAAAATAGACCTCCCCATGCACATGTAGGATTGTTTTGTAGTCTTTTGTTCAAGTTCTTTTGAATGGCATGGGAACTGAGCAAAAGAATGCTTATGTTCTTGTAGATTTTATTTGTTTCAATGGGGATTAAGCAGGAAGATTTCGGAGGCATCTGAAATGTATCCCTTCCAAATCATGTATGTTTGTCTTGTTGGATGTGTTGGACCAAACTGAATTCAGTTATGGGAGTGGTGGGGAGGTTTAATCTCTTTTCGCTCTGCCTGCCAGGTTTTTCTGTACAGCAGCAGGTGAGATCTGGTGAGGGGGGGGGGTTGCAGTGGTGTGTTGTGATTTCATCCTTCTGACCAGGTGTCCCATTCCACAGTCTGCAGGGTTTGAGTGTCTTCTACCTTATAGACAATAAAATTGTCTGCAGGGCAAGTGAGGAATTTGTTGGACTTCGTACTCTTGGCAAAGTTTGTTTTCCAATAAATATCAGAGTAGCTGAAGTCCCCCATTACTACTATGTCTCTTCTTTCCATGTGTTTGGTCGTCTGGTCAAGGAAGGCTTCATCCAGTTCTTCCGTCTGGCTTGGAGGTCTGTAATAGACACCCACAACAACATCTTTTACAGTCCTAGTTCCCTTAATTCTTACCCAGATGCTTTCAGCCTGGTTTCCAGGATTGAGGTCTTGCATCTCTTCACAGGTGTAAATATTTTTGACATACAATTCTACTCCAACACCTCTCTTGTTTGGTCTATTTCGCTGAAATAGGTTATACCCCAGAATTGCCACATTCCAATCATAGGACTCGTCTCATCAGGTTTCAGTTATGCCTATTACATCATAACTGTTTGTGCTAGGAGTTCCAGCTCATCTTGTTTCCCACACTCTGGGCATTAGTGTAAAGACATTTAAGCTCGTGGGGCATTCCCCTTAGATGTTGATTTGAGATTATTGTGCCCTTGTACTTGTTGTGTTTGTCCAACCTTCTCTTTAGCCTTTTGTCTGTTCACTCCAGGCCTTAATACTACTGTTCCCAAATATAATGTCACCCTCCCCCACACAACTTAGTTTAAAGTCCATCTGATCAGGGTTGCCATTGTATTCCCCTTTTCTGTGTATGGTTGTGAAAACTGGACATTGAAAAAAGGCTAACAGAAGGATAAAGTATGTCGATGGAGAAGAGTTATGTGAATACTGTGGACTGCTAAAAGACAAATAAATTTATCCTAGAACAAATCAAGCTTGAGCTTTCCTTAGAAGGCAAAATGAGGAAACCTAGGCTTTTGTACTTTTAATATAATATAATATTAATATAATATGAAAAGAGATGATGTACTAAACAAAAAAAAGATAATAATGCTTGAGAAAGTAACAAAAGAATACATTCCAGATGGATAGACTCAATCAAGGTAGCAACATCCCTAAATCTGCAAAACCTTATTTAAATGGTTTGACTTGAGTTGACTTGAAGGCAGTTAACAACTCCAGGGTCATAGCCCCAACAGTCAAACAACTGTATCACATTGGCAGAACAATAAGCATATTCTGTAGGAATTGTGTTGAAATGCATGTTTATTCCATTCATACTATTCATTTTTAGATGCAGTCTTTTTAAAAGGCTACAATGCTCCAGTTTTCTTTTGGTCTGATGGAATATAAATTAATTATAGAACAGACTTTTCATTATGTTTCCCAAATCTTCGTTTCATTTGATTTATATTAATTAGTCAAATTGTCCCGTTCATTACCTTTTGCAGTCTTCTTTAGGAAATTTTGTGATTATGAGAAGCTGCTGTAAGAAGTTGAGGCTGAAATAAATGTATTGAAAGTTTTTCAGCTGGAATTCATGACCAGACTCTGGAGAATTAATCTTTACCTTTTCTCCCCTCTTAAAAATGTTGCTCACGCAATCATGCATCAAGGGACTATCAAATATTTATGGAACATCCCAGTGCAGCATTATTGCTATGAGCAATGCAGCTGTGATTGCACACCACAACTGGAAGAAACCCACAAATGATTTTTATATACATTATTCCCTGATGTATTTTTATAGAAAAAATATGCATGCTATGAGGAGAAAATAATGAAGCTGTAATACTAGTTAAAAGAAATCTTGGAAACAGGTTTATAAGAAACTAGCTGTGCCCGGCCACGCGTTGCTGTGGCGAAGTATGGTGGTATGGGAAATAAAGTATTGAGGAACTGGTGGTAGTTAAGGTCAAGGGTAAACGTTTTCCCCAGACATTAAGTCCAGTCATGCCTGACTCTGGGGGTTGGTGCCCATCTCCATTTCTAAGCCGAAGAGCCGGCGTTGTCCGTAGACTCCTCCAAGGTCATGTGGGATGATTGCATGGAGCGGCGTTACCTTCCCGCCGGAGCAGTACCTATTGATGCACTCACATTTGCATGTTTTCGAACTTCTGGGTTGGCAGAAGCTGGGGCTAACAGTGGGGGCTCTCTCCGCTCCCCCAATTCAAACCTGTGGCCTTTCGGTCCAGAAGTTCAGCAGCTCAGCGCTTTAACACGCTGCGCCATCAAGGGATATTATTTCCTAAAGGTTGTGAATATACAATATTTCTGATTGGTTTTTTTTGTTTGTTGGAGCCAAGTATGAATGCTGCAATTAGGAAAAATGATTAGGATGTAATGGCCTTGCAGCTTTAAAGCCTGGCTGTTTCCTCCCTGAGTGATTTTTTTGTTGGGAGGTGTTAGCTGGCCCTGATTGTTTCCTGTCTGGAATTCCCTTGTTTTCAGAGTGGTGTTGTTTGCGATATTTTATGTGCTTCTACTGTCTGTGGCCCTGAGAAAACAGAGGATTTGCCAGACTTTGATGATGGGAATACTTTGTTGGGAGGTGTTAGCTGGCCCTGATTGTTTCCTGTGTGGAATTCCCCTGTTTATTTACTGTCCTGGTTTTAGAGATTATATTGTTCTGCATTATTCTATCCCAGTAATTATTTCATATTAAAGAAGAATCTCACTTATCCAACATTCGCTTATACAATGTTCTGGATTATCCAACGCAGTCTGCCTTTTCATAATCAATGTTTTTGTAGTCAGTGTTTTAAATTAATTGTGATATTTTAGTGGTAAATTTGTAAATACAGTACAGTAGAGTCTCACTTATCCAACATAAACGGGCCGGCAGAACGTTGGATAAGCGAATATGTTGGATAATGAGGAATTAAGGATAACCCTATTAAACATCAAATTAAGTTATGATTTTACAAATTAAGCACCAAAACATCATGTTAGACAACAAATTTGTCAGAAAAAGTAGTTCAGTACACAGTAATGCTATGTAGTAATTACTGTATTTATGAATTTAGCACCAAAATATCACGATATATTGAAAGCATTGACTACAAAAATGCGTTGGATAATCCAGAACGTTGGATAAGCGAGTGTTGGATAAGTGAGACTCTACTGTAAATACTACATAGCATTACTGCGCATGGAACTACTTTTTCTGTCAAATTTGTTTATAATATGATGTTTTGGTGCTTAATTTGTATAACGATTACCTAATTTGATGTTTAATTGGCTTTTCCTGAATCCCTTCTTATTATCCAACATATTCACTTATCCTGCCGGCCTGTTTACGTTGGATAAGTGAGACTCTACTGTATATTTCTAATCTTACATTATCTGCTCAGAACTGGATTATATGAGGCTCCTTCTTCACAGCTGTATAAAATGCACACTGAAGTGGATTATATGGCAGTGTGGAGTCAAGATAATCCAGTGCAAAGCAGATAATATAAGATTATAAATGGGTTATATAGCTGTGTGGAAGGGCCTTGAGTCTACACTGCCATATAATCCAGTGCAAATTAGATAATCTGTGGAAGAAGTCTAAGTGAGGCCTAAATCTGCCTGTCCCCTAACTGAAACCTGGCTGTCCCTTGGTTGCTAGGCAACCAAGTGGGCAGAGATTAGCCCTCTAAACTGGCAGCAATTGGATAAAAAAATTATTGCTCTCCCTCTAATTAGGACTTTATTTTTCTTTTCTTTTTGTTGTATCAACCTTGAGGCGTGGATGATGGGTTGTGTTGTCAAATTTTGAGGTTGGGGGGCCTGTACTTTTGTTGTTTTGTGAATTGCCGTGATGCCATCACTCTTTTATATATATAGATGGAATACCCAGCACTGCATCCAGACTCACTTGCCTCTTGATTTGCTCAGGATGGAGGGCAGTCAGTTTATTTTTATTTATCAGACATGGCCCATGATTTTTTTTTTAAAAAAACAACCAGTGGAAGAACAAACAAATTAAAATTATGACAGGCATAATAAAAAGCCAACAGTAAAATTAAAAATACATCAAAATCCACAAAACAACGATAACTTCATTGGGTCAGTTAAATTTTTTATTTTATTTCGTGTCAAAAGCATTGCATAACAAATACATTTTAAAAATGATGAAAAAAAAATAGAGGAAATCACAAAACAACTAAATAGTTTTAGACCAAAAGCGGGCAACAGCAACTGCATTGTCCGTAGCTTTAAGCAACTCCTCCTCTGTACATGAGGTATTTATTTATTTATTTATTTATTTATTTACAGTATTTATATTCCGCCCTTCTCACCCCGAAGGGGACTCAGGGCAGATCACATTACACATAGAAGGCAAACATTCAATGCCTTAACATAGAACAAAGACAAAGACAAACACGGGCTCCAAGCTGGCCTCGAACTCATGACCTCTTGGTCAGAGTGATTTGTTGCAGCTGGCTGCAGCCGGCTGCTCAACAGCCTGCGCCACAGCCCGGGTAGGACATTGTGGGCAAGCATACATATGCGGAGTTGTTTGTTCTGCTCCACAGTCACACAAGGTGGAGGATTCCTCCAGGTAATGCCACCTCGCCAAGTTGTCTTTAGATCTGCCCACTCCGCTTCTGAGCCTGTTCAGGGACTTCCAAGTTGCCCATTCTTGGTTTGCCCCGGGAGGAAGACCCTCGTGGGGGGCCATCCAGTTGGAATTGCCAGGTTTAGCTGCCCAGTGGGACACCCTTGCTGTTGCTGGAGGAACATCAAGTGGAGTGGTGGTTCTCATGAAGCCTTCCTTGATTTGAGTCTGATGGGAGGAGGCTGATAGTCATGCAGTGGATGGCTTTCACAATGTTCGACCTTATTTCTCTCACAGTTAGCAGCAACTTCCCATCGCACGTCAGGAGGGGCAATGCCAGCTAACTTGTAGAGTTTATCAACAGGTGTAGGTTTAAGGCATCCTGTGATTATTTTGCATGTTTCATTTAGTGCTAGGTCCACTTGCTTCGCATGGGCAGACTTTTGCCAGACAGGACAGGCGTACTCTGCAGTTGAGAAAGACAAGGCCAGGGCTGATGTTCTTATTACTTGTGGGTCTGCACCCCATGCACTGCCAGTCAGTTTCCGCAGGATGTTGTTACGTGCAGCTACTTTGTGCTTGGTGTTCATGCAGTGTTTCCTATATGTTAGTGTTCAATCTAAGGTGACACCAAGATATTTAGGATGGAAACAGTGTTCGAACTCTTGGCCTTCCCAAGTAACTTTCAGTTTCCTGTTGGCTTCACGGTTACGTAGATGGAAAGCACACACTTGTGTCTTGGCAGGGTTAGGCTTCAGGTGGTTCTCTTTGTAGTAGCTGGAGAGATCTTTCAAGGCATTAGTAAGCTGGTTTTCAACTGTTTCAAAATCTTTTGCTTGTGTTGTAAGGCCAAGGTCATCAGCATATATAAAGCGCTTTGTGAGTGGTGGTAGTGGCTGATCGTTGGTGAAGATGTTAAATAAGGTCGGTGCAAGAACGCTGCCTTGGGGTAAACCATTCTTTTGCCTCCTCCATCTGCTTTTCCGGCCCTGAAACTCCACATAGAAGCTGCGGTTTTCTAGGAGAGTCTGGACAGTTTTTGTAAAGTCAAAGTCCCGGGTGATATGGTAGACTTTATGCAGCATTTTTCTATGTTGCACCATGTCATAGGCTGCCGTAAGGTCTACAAAAACTGTTCCCGTAATGCAGCCTTTCTCATAGCCTTCCTCGATGTGCTCAGTCAGATGAAGAATTTGACCTGTACAGTTTTTCCCTGGTCTGAAACCTGCTTGTTGTGGAATAAGCTTGGGTTCGATAACAGGTCCTAGTCGATTTAATAGCACCCTCTCATAGACTTTATATAGATGACATAAGAGGGAGATTGGTCGATAGTTCCTGGCATTGGAGGCATCTTTACCAGGTTTTAAAATGGCAATGATCTTAGTTTTCCTCCATGCTCTGGGAATCTGTTTGTGTGCCAAGCATTGATTGTAGAATTTCAAAAGCCAGTTTTCAGCTTTGGGGCCCAAGTGTTTGATTTGCTCTATCATCAGGTCATCTAGGCCAGGTGCTTTACCAGTCTTACATCGCTTACATCAGTTAAAATGCACAATATATATCTTGCAAGTGTAATCAGAAACATGTTAAATCAGAAAAGAAAAGTGCCAACATTAGAGTCACAGACCTCCATTTTTTCCTTAGATGTTACTTCTCTTGCCACTTGAGATGGACTGGAGGGGTATCAATGTGGCATTATATTGCCTTTTGTCCCCAATCCTGACATGACCAAGAAGGGAGTAGCCTCTATGTTAATTTTTGCTTTTCTTCTCCTGTATAATTTTAACATGAAGAAGCCAGTAAAGTTTTCAAAGCTTGAATGATATATTTTGTGCATTTTAGTTGATCCCATAAAATTATCACTATCTTTCTATTTGTTTCCATTTGTTTGTATTTTGCTGCATAGTCAATACAGCTATCCCTGAATAAAATTCAATCCATAATTTTACTTTCAAGAAGAAGCTCTATTTGTGTACATCTTTAGGTCTTCCGATTCTAGTAAAGTGTGCAGCTGGCATATCAGTTGAAGGTGGTAATAAGAATTCCTGATTGTCACATCGATTTGAGCTGACATTTGGAGAGATGAATCCAGGATCACCCTCAATTTGCAAACAGTCTTTCATGGGGAGTGTAATCCCATCCAGAACTGGTTGACACACCTTCAAACCCAGTTTAGAGCCCTTAATGGCAAGCACCTTTTTACCTGGATTCAGTTTCAATTTCTCTTTCTTCAGCCAGGCCATCATCTCCTTTAAGCATTCATTTAGAGGAGACACATTATCTTTAGCTACAGCTGCTTTTTGAAGACATGAAGAAATATACTTGGGTATCATCAGTATATTAATAGCACCCAGCCCCATTCCTCCAAATGATGTCCCCCAGCAGTATGCTAAGTAAGAGCTCCTTTTTCAGGAGCGGCTATCCTCGAGCATTACCAGCTGGAACCTGCCAAAGAGGTGCAACAGGTACCACTGCAACAGGTACCACTGCATCTGAATCTCAAGTCCCCCAGGCATTCCAGAAGGATACCATGGTCGATGATAGCTAATGCCACTGAGAGGTATAAAAGCACCAACAGGGACACATGTCCCCTGGCAGTATTAAAACAGAGATCATCCACTAAGGTGACCATAGTAGTCTCAAGTTTGTATCCTGCTCTGATGCAGGAAACAGAGTTTGAAATGGGTCAACAGCGTGTGTGCCATTGAAGACTACCTGGAGTTGGAGGACAGTTGCCCTCTCAATCACGGGTCCCAAGAAAAGAAGTTTAGACACTAGTCTGTAATTATTAAGGTCCAGGGGATCCAGCAGGGGCTTTTTCAGCAGTGATTTAGCTACTGCTTCTTTTAAACAGGGAATTCCCTAACACAAGCATTAATAATGTGTTCTACCCTGTTTCCCCAAAAATAAGACATCCCCAACAAATAAGACCAAGCAGTGGTTTTGCTGCATTGCTAAATATAAGACCTCCCCCGAAAGTAAGTCCTAGCAAAGTTTTTGTTTGGAAGCATGCTCGGCGCCTGCCAAACAAAACACCAGAGCATGCAGGATTGGTAAATGTACATACCAGTGTACATGGAAATAATGATAGTAATAAGAAATTCTTGACAGGAGTCACAATTTGTCTCGTTTGGTTATGTTGGTTTGTGATGACAACTACTGTACAGTATATAATGTTCATTTTTTTATTCAACAATAAATGTGAATTCTTCTTCATGGAAAAATAAGACATCCCCTGAAAATAAGACCTAGCACACCTTTGGGAGCAAAAAATAATATAAGACACTGTCTTATTTTCGGGGAAACACGGTATTTGAGATCAAATTTCATCTCCAACCTGGTTGACCAACCAAGAGGGGCAGGGATTGAGAAAACAGAGTATTCTCCTTACTTGTTTCATTAGCTTGTCCACATTAGCAGTACTCACCAATTGAAACCAGTCCAGTGTAATCCCACTTATAAAGTTGCTGGAGATTTTGTTATTATGTTGGCTCTTATATAATAAATTTTATCTGCAAAAAGGCCATTAAAGGCATCACAGTGAACTACTGAAGTTTCTAGTAGCAGGTTTAGAGTGGATGGTACCTTTCAGTTGAACGTGAATTTCCACATGCAATATATGCAGAAAATAAAGCTTTTTTCATTGCATGTATTACCACCTTATAGCAATAATGTCCTCTATATTGTGTCTTATCTCATAGAAGTCACGTTTTCCGCCATCTGCTCTCTAGTCGCTGTCTTTCCCATTTCAGTTCCCTGCAAGACTCTTTATACGATGGAGCCTGGTTAGTAATGGTTTGGAGAGAATATTTAGAGTGATCATGCCAATAGTTCTGTTTAGCTTTTGATTCCATTAACTGATCAAGGCTTCAACAGAATCATTGGTGATACCAACCATAGATGCCTTTAAGGCCCCCTGGAGTCTCAAAGGATATATTAGCCTTTGAGGCAAACCATTCTAATAGGTCCTCCGCCCTTACAGGGGTATGCTGCAGCTGTGATTCTAGCCCTGACTAGAAAATGATCTGTTCATGATAACTTAGAGATATTGGTCACATTTGCCCAGAGATCTGTATGTTTCAAGCTGAAAACCGCATGAAGGGTATGAACTACCAAGTGCATACGTCTGAAAACTAATTGGGATAGGCCCATGTTTTTCATTGACAGCATGAACGCCTGACCTGCACCTGACAAACTGATCTCCAGTGGTATGTTGAAGTCACTCAAAAGCAAAAGTCTGGATGACTCTTAACTCCTGTACTTAAGCATGCAGATCCTCTCCTTACTTCTTGTCCTCCTGTTTTTGACTTGGTTATCGCCACTTTTGATTTCTTAGTTCTTTATTTCTTCTCTGTCATGTCTTTTTCCCCTCCTTCTTCCTCCTTTCCCTCACCTTCCTCTCTTTCCTTTTTTCTAACCTCTTGTTTCTATTCTTCCCTGTTTCTATTCTTCCCTTTTAAAAATGCAGTGAAAATGAGGGAATTCTCCTTCCAAAATGAGTAAATGAAAGTACTGTAATAAAAATTAAAAGAAATTAGTAATGGTGTGATATATGCGCACAAAGGAAGAAAGATTAAACAGAAAAATACTATGATACATGCTATCTACTTTTAATAATATAAAAATATGAAAACAAAGGAAAATTATAAAAAGATGAGAGAATATTCAGTGATAATAATAATAAATGATAATAATTAGTGTGGAAATGAAAACCACACCCCCAAAGGAGAGGGGGAAAAAACAAAAAATATTTGAAAAAGAAGAAAAAGATAAATATTGTAAAAATAATAAAACACTAAAGCGAGAGAAAAAAAAACTGGGTAAGAAAAAGCAAGGGGAAATTTCAGAAATAATTAAAATAAAAATAAGAATTAAAATAAAGCAATGGAGACCAATACTAAATATAATACTGATAATCCTTACAAATAATCAAAGTGAAATGTAAATATTTAATTGCAGGAAAAAAGAGGCTAGAGCAGTGTAGATCTAAGTTCGGTCTTACCTTTGGATATCAACTATCAGCACTGTTTTCTCTTTTCCACATGCATAGACATAACATACCTCACTGTGTCCTTGAACTTAACAAATCCTCCTTTGTGAATTCTCCTTTTTCTCCAATTTTTACCCTGTATGTTTCAAGCAAAAGACTGTTTCTCTAACTTTCCCCTTTGACATAATAATAATAATAATAATAATAATAGTAATAATACCCTCCCAAAGGCAATCCAAGAGAAAAGAACCAATAGTGGAATTAATATTAATGCCAACATAAAACTGTTTCTATGTTGTGAATAATACTAATTCTAACAAGTAATATGAGTGAAAAGTAAAATTGAAAAAGAAAAATCTGAATAATAGGGGAAAGTCATAATATTACTAATCCATAGATATGTAAGCTCAAAACGAAAATAGGTAGAAGGGGAAAAATGTGGAGGGGAATTTTCTCTCGAGCAGAGATAAAAGTTTTCAAAACACAACTCAGTTCAGGTTTATTTTATCTTAATCATCCTAGTTAAAAGCATTTTAATGAGAACAGTTTCTCCAAAATGATTTTCTTTTTAGACTCTAAAAGCAGAAGTTCACAAGGAAGAGGTTTTATCCAAAAGATAAAACCTCTTCCTTGCACAAACATTTTTAAAAGTTATCTTGCAGAAAGCTGCTTGTTCAGTTGTCTGTTTTCTCCGGACTGGCAAGAGATGACATTGATTTGGCTTGATGGAGTCTTGGTCTCACCCACTTGTTCATGCCAGGGCTCCAATTTTGGAGCATTCTCAGATGTTGTTGTGGGTTTTTTAGACACATATGATTAAGCCTTGGGGGTTCCTTTTCCAGGGAAAGGAACATTTTCTCACCCAGTTGTTATACTGACAACAGTGGTTATCGTCTCCTCCTTACCAAGAAAGCTTCATCCCACC
Source organism: Anolis carolinensis (assembly GCF_035594765.1). Classification (NCBI taxonomy): domain Eukaryota; kingdom Metazoa; phylum Chordata; class Lepidosauria; order Squamata; family Anolidae; genus Anolis; species Anolis carolinensis. The sequence continues at coordinate 99,454,026 of NC_085845.1, read as the reverse complement.
ATTTTAGCAGCCCAGAAATCCCCTAATGTGCTTTAAATTTTATATTTTAGGAGCCAAAGTGAGAAAAAATCTTGCTTAGCTAGGAAGATGACTGCTAAAAGCTTGTCCCTGTATATAGTCAGAAGAATGATACAGTACATGCTCATTTCATACAGTTACCATCTTATGAAATACCCTTTGACAGACGTGCCCTCTTGGAATTTGTCCAATTCTGCTGGAAAAAAATCATATTTAAGCCAGTGATTATTGCTAGCTTTTGTAGCAGAAAATTTCACATGTAATTTATACAGTATTGTGTAATATTTTCCTTCTTTTGACTATCCTTTGGTGTCAATCAGTTGTTTAACCCGAGTTCTTACTTATGAGCATGTTACAGTGCAGTGTTACAGTAGTGGTACTGGATAATTATGATCACCTGATTTTAGTTATTCATTGTTTCTCTAGAACAGGGATTCTCAAACATTTTTAGCCGCAGAGCCCTTTTGAAAGCAAAAGTTTGTTGTGGAGCTCCAAAACATGTTTAGATATTATATTATATATAGTGTGTATATATCAGGCATGGGCAGGATGGGTTAAACCCTTGTGCCAGCAGGACTGCTGACTGAAAGGGAAGAGGTTCGAATCCGGGAAGTAGAGTGAGCTCCCATCTGTCAGCTCCAGCTCGAAAGAGAAGCCTCCCAACAGGATGGTAACACATCCAAGCGTCCCCTGGGCAATGTTCTTGCAGACGGCCAATTCTCTCACACCAGAAGTGACTTGCAGCTTCTCAAATAGCTCCTGACACACACAAAAAGGCATGGGCAAACTTTTGAAGAACAATTTTAATCAACATAAACTTAATAGTATTTCAGTGGAAGCCATCTGGTCCAACCCCTTCTGCCATGCAAGAAAAGCACAATCATAGCACCCTTAACAGATGGCCACCCACACTTTGTAATAATAATAATAATAATAATAATAATAATAATAATAATAATAATAATAGCATAAACTCCAGAGGCCATCCAGTTCGACTCCCTTCTGCCATGCAGAAAAAGCATAATCAAAGCACCCCCTGAGCGGTGGGACAGTTTTAGAAGCAAGGAAGTTGGGTGGAAAAGGCTTTGGGCAGCAAGGGAGGTAGGGGGAGGGGCAGAACAGGAAATTGGAGGGAAAGACTGGAGGAGGAAGAGGGGGCAGGAGAAGCCCCTCAGTATGCTTTGCAGAGCCCCAATGTCTCCACAAAGCACAGTTTGAGAACTATTGTCCTAGAAAGATAACACTATGTAACAAAATTTGAAGAATTATTTGTTCCTGATTTGAAATTGTTATTCCTCTTTAATTATGGGGTACTTATTTTGAAAGTAGTTGTTTTATTCCAGAAACTTTGGTTCTATGGCTGCCACAAACATATGTTGAATTGGTTGAGACTGAATGAGATATTAATTGAAGAACTATAGAAAAACGTTCTGCAGGATGTCCCACAACTGCAAGTTTTTGCAGTTCAATAAAGGTTTTCCATGTTTTTATGATCAGGCCAATTAGAAAACGGCATTTATATCCCAGAAACAAAAATTGTGTTACATACGAATGTTTATATTTATTATGTTACATATGTGCACAGCCTACCTCAATGATTTTGTCTTCTTTTCAAGCTTCTCCTCTGTTGCTATATGCAAATCGGCGTGATCTACGACTGGTGGATGCTGCACAGGTGAATGAGAATGCTACAGTTGTGGTGAGTGGTTTGGAAGATGCAGCTGCAGTGGACTTCATCTTCATCCATGGCTTGATATATTGGAGTGATGTGAGTGAAGAAGCCATTAAAAGGACAGAATTCAACAAAACGGGGAATGTGCAAAATGTGGTCATTTCTGGACTGTTGTCACCTGATGGGCTGGCTTGTGATTGGCTAGGTGAGAAACTATACTGGACAGATTCTGAAACAAACCGGATTGAAGTTTCCAATTTAGATGGATCTTTGCGGAAAGTTTTATTCTGGCAAGAGTTGGATCAACCCAGAGCAATTGCCTTAGATCCTGCAAGAGGGTAAGCAATTATTACAATTATTACTGCTTTTGACAACTTCTTCCAATCCCTTTAGAGCATGGATTCCCAAACTTTTTAAATCATTGAACCCTTCAGAATACCCCCCCTCACAGAATCCTAACTCTGTCCCTGAGTTTGGACTTAAAATAGTTCTGAATAGGGCTTTATCTCCAACAGCTGAATACAAACATTTGAAGTGGCATCAACTTATTCCTAAATTTGTTTTAAGTGAAAGCATAAATTGAAAAGCCTGATTCTCACTGATAGATGGACATGAAGGAGAGCATTGCTCAGATAGCCTTTCTGACTACTGAGGGTTATATGTCTATCAGACCTCTCCAAAAATCGTCCAGTGGCACAGATTCAAATCTCATTTTTAAATGAAGGTACATTGAATTTCAATACGATCTTCATACTCTGGCATAGACTTTTAAAAAGGATTTATAAAAGTTTTTTTGCTGAACTCCTACGATGATTTTGTTGAACCCTAGGGTGCCGTGGAACACATTTTGGAACTACTGCTAAGAGAAAAGCTGGTCTTGCTGCATTGTTAGCAGCTTTAAAAAGTAGATTTTTGTCCTACTGGAATTGTAAATATAGGGTCAGTATTTGTGTTTCAGAAAGCTGTCCAGTTTATGTATTTGTGTACCATCTCAATCCATATGATATGATAGTGGCTCGTGTGTACTGTATTTGCTCTTGGCACATATCCATGCATCTCCTGCTTCCTGAGCAAATTTATCAAAGTGGAAAGTGTTATTTTCAGGGCCTGGATAAAGGATGCTCTCCTTTACTTCTTTTCAAACATTTGCCACTTCTTGAAATTCTATGTGGTCTTAACAGAAACAAACCCAGTGTGGATTTCTGTACCTTTTTGCAAATGGATGATGTGTCTTTCTTCAACACACCTCCTTCACTGTATGATTTTAATTGAGTTTCATAATAACTAATACGGTCTTCAAGATTTAATGTTGGTTTTTTTTTTTTTGAAATTGTCATTTTAAGTATTGCCAACAGCTCATTAGTAAAATTTTCTGGACTTGCTTCACTTTTTCTTCTCTTTGTATTTTCATTTTGACACTGAAATGGTTTTGACAGGTGAAATGCCAAACTAGTTAAATCTTCTTAAATTATACAGAATGTTCTGTTGCTGGACATATATATTTTACAAGTTATGTTAAATTTATGTTGAAGTCATGGCTGCTTCAGTTGTTAATTGCATGTAAAGGTGATAGTATCTAACATAGTAATTGGAAGCTAATTCCACATATTTAAATGCAATTTGCTTTTGGGTAAACTTAAATTAAAGGTTCAAATCCCAGGAGTGGAATGAGCGCCTGCTGTTAGCCCCAGCTTCTGCCAATCTAGCAGTTCGAAAATATGCCAATGTGAGTAGATCAATAGGTACTGCTCTGGCGGGAAGGTAACGGCGCTCCATGCAGTCATGCCGGCCACATGACCTTGGAGGTGTCTACGGACAACACCGGCTCTTTGGCTTAGAAATGGAGATGAGCACGAACCCCCAGAGTCGGTCACAACTGGACTTAACATCAGGGGAAAACCTTTACCTTTTTAAATTTAAATAATCCAGAGGGCTTTAATTAATGTGTTGTATATTTTTTTTTCTTTTTGTCATACTTATATGTGTTACATTCATTGCTGCAATAAGAGCATGCTTTGGCTGCTGAACTATAGAATAATCACTGGTGGAATGTTGTAACGTTTCTATGTGGTATGTCCGATTCCTAAAAGGAGTACTATAAGAATGTGTATCTTAGTTTTGCTGCTAGTACTGCTAGATTAGGAAACTACAGATGTAGCAAGCTTGAAAATTTATGAGGAAAGGTTGTATTACTGGCAAGACTGTGGAATGACCTGCTGGAAGAGATTCGACAGCTAGATTGGCTGTTGGAATTTAAGATACAATTGAAGACCCATCTCTACCCAGTCAATTTTAAATTATGAATTTTGATTTGGATTTTATTAATGGGGTTTAATTTGGATTTTAACTGTGTATTGTGTTTTTTTATCTTGTCAGAAGCGAATTGAGCAAGTCGCTTCTGGTGTGAGACAATCGGCCGTCTACAAAGATGTTGCCCAGAGGACGCCCGGATGGTGTTATCATCCTATTGGGAGGCTTCTCTCATGTCCCCTGTATTGTGTTGTATCCCTTTTTAATAGTGCTTTATCTCTTGTTTTAATGATGTTATATCCCTCCTTGAGCCAGGGAGAGGTGGGTAATACATTTATTATTATTATTATTATTATTATTATTATTATTATTATTATTATTATTTTGTTATAACAAATTTCCAGAGAGAATATGTCACCAAGACATATGTAAACGTAGCATTTAAAATAGCAGCTATGAAGGAAATAGAGAGCATGGTGAATGCCTAGTTAACAAGCTATATAAACGAGCCATATGACACCCCCAACTGTTCTGACTTTGAATCCTTGGGATCGGTCCTCTCTCTCAGAATCAACTTGTTCCTGGACAGAACAATGAAACAGTAGGAAACCATAGTTGGTAATCTGGTTCTTATTTAAATGTATATGATGTTTTATCGTTGTATGTGTGTATGTGTGTGTATATATGTGTGTGTGTATATATATATATATATGTTTTAATCTGCTTATTGTGGAAATTTGGGCTTGGTCCCATGTTAGCCGCTCTGAGTCCCTGTGGGGAGATGGAGGCGGGGTATAAGAATAAAGTTCTTCTTCCTCCTCCTCCTCTTCTTCTTCTTCTTTAAGTCATGTTTTCATGCGTCTGATGTTGACTTTTGAAGTTTAGACAAATTGTGTTTTTAGTCAGAGAGTCTGACAGAATTGTCTGCCTAGCCTGTCTTTTGTATGTGTGGAGGGGAGGCACACATGTATTTGCGTGTATTTGATTCCCTTTTCTTTTATTATTTGTAATTCTTGCAGATGTCTTGTAAAATCATCCAGATCACTTCACCCTTCTTACTATTGAAAGCCATGTGTTATGACAAACTTCACTATTTTCGATGGTGCATTTGACTATGATATACATGCGATGTTATTGTATATAGTAAATAATATAGTATAGTAATATAGTAATAACAAATAAATAAATTGTATATTTCCCCCAACTAGTCTGAGATAAAATCTAAGGTTTGTTCTTTGCTTCTGACTTTTGACTTGTTGGGAGGGAACAACCCAAAAGGGAAGCTGCTTCCTGCTATCCAACACAGTAATCCCATTGCGCAATGAAGGATTTGTATTTTGTTTAGACCAGAGCTTTCCAAACATTTCATGTTGATGACACACATTTTAGATATACATTATGCTGCGACACAGTAATTTTTACTAGAAAGCCAAAGGCTGAACACACCATTTATAAGTGATACACATATATTGTCATTACAACATAAATTGTAATGACACAATTTCTCAACATATCTCATGAAAACCTTAGGGTATATATTTTAAAATATATGAGTTATTACTTATTTCACATAAGTGGTGCAATACACCAGCACACTGCAGCTGACAAACTAACATGTTGCAATACACAGATTGGAAAACACTGGTTTAGACTATGGATGGGCAGCCCCTAAGGGTTTAGGAGTCATTTTTGTTCCCCATCAGAATTTGGAGGGCTCCATCCTTTCTTGACCTCCTTGCAACTCCAGTTTCTAAGCAAGGTGATTTGCCATTTGTGTGTGTGTGTGTGTGTGTATGAGTCCCCCCTAAACTGCTTTATATTGGAATTAGCTGAGTTACTCACAAATTAGAAGTGAGTAGCTCATATAGCAACTTGCATAGCAAACCAGCACACTGCTCTTTTCTGAGAAAACAGGATTGTTACAGAACCCTGACTTCTTACATGCCTACTGTGTTTATGTTTGCTCTGCATTTTTCTAGTCACTCCAATCCCGTGAGCCAAAAATACAGGATATCTTTTTAAGCAGAGGATGCCCATGAGTTTCTAATAAAGTATTGCATTTATGTTGGCAGCTTAGATTGTACTCTGAGCTAGTGTTTTAGACTACTGTTTTGGAACAGGTTCTTATCTTTTAATTATGAAACAACCCCTGTAAAATAGAAAAAATGTGTTTTAGCTATATAGTTTCTGAATGACCTTCTTGAAAAAAATTAAAAGCTCAGAGCATGATGAGTGAATTTAAATCACAGTGATTTGCATCATTGGGGTTCATGGGCATAGACATTTTTAAAGTATTTTCAGCCAAACATGCTTACACCTCCCATTTTGAGAGAATATGAATTTATGACAATATTGAAGGCAGGGTCTGCTGAAATGTCTGAGGGATTTCTTTTTTTATTTTATTTTATTTTATTTTATTTCTTCTGAATATTTTAACTGTTTATTTTATCCAGGGCACCAGAGACCAAAACAGATGTGTCTGATAATTAGAAGCACAATGATGAAACAATTGTTTGGAATCATGATGACTAGTTTGTGTGCCATCTTACAGATCTAGTTCAGGGTCACTACTACAGGTGTTTAATTGCTTGTATGATAATAGGTGTGACCTACATTCACTGTTGCTTAATGCTTTGAAGTGCATTTTAAATGTTTTTTAAAATTTTTAACCTTACTAATAATTTCATTGAGCGTTTAAGTAGTACAGAGTGGTTTAAAATGATCTGTGAACTAGGACATGTTCAGTCACAATTAAATAACCAAAAGATCAGTATATGCTGATTAAGGACCCTTTGGAAAGCCATTGTTTCTTGAACCTCATCTTTACCAGCAGCTCTTAAAAGAATCAAAATTATAATACAGACTTGCACAACATGCAGCCCAGGGGCCAGGTGCAGCCCTCACAAGTGCGGCCCACAGAAGTTCTGAATCTTAGCCTTAGAGATATACATGTAGTGCTACAGCAGAGTAGCAATTCGAACCTGTCATTCGCTCCTCCTCCTCTATGCTTTTTCTTTCTGTGTTCACTGAAGTCGTACTTGGCAGCCCTCTCCTGGGCTTTTCAAAAACAGAACCATCCTTCTCTCTTTTCTCACTGCCTTGTCAAAAAATTCCTCAAAGGATACACTAACATCCATCCATCAGTCCAACCCCCGACACCTGGATGGAGTCTCGAACTCGTCCTGGCCCAGATCTCCGGCCTGCTGTTCGAACTACTAGCCTCCGCAGAACTTTGCTTCTTTTCCTGGAAGGTAGCGTTCCTAGTGGCCATCACCTCGGCTCGTCGCCCATCTGAACTGGCTGCCCTTCGAATCGACGAACCCTATCTTCGATTCCATCATGACCGAGTGGTCCTCAGGACGGACATCACCTTCCTTCCTAAAGTGGTCTCTGCCTTCCATGTTAATTAAGACATCGTCCTCCCTTCTTTTTTTTCCCAGAATCCAACCTCTCCACTTGAAAAAAGGCAACACCTCCTTGATGTTAGGAGGGCCTTATTGTTTTACAGAGATAGGACATGTCTTACCAGAAAGACTCCCAGACTCTTTGTGTCCTATGCCCCGGACAAATTGGGTAACCCACTTTCTTCTCAACGACTCTCTCACTGGATTGCTTCAACCATCAAACTCTCATACCAGATGGCTCACCACCCACTCACCCCCCTCGGTCAAGCCGAGGTCCACCAGAGCCCTAGCAGCATCTATGGCCTTCCTCAAAGGAATTCCCCTGGACTCTATCTGTAAGGCAGCCATATCGGCTACACCCCTTACATTTGTCTCTCACTACAGGATAGACTCCAAGGCCCACACGGACTATTCCTTTGGCAGATCAATTCTCTCTGCCTGCCTCCCATGAACATTTTCTTCTATGACACTTGTAATAACTCAAGGACTCAGTGTTACATTCTTAAAAGTTTATTGTTCTTTCGCCTATATGTCAATGTTGGCTGCACTTTCTTAAACCACCAGGCCCATGACTCCTCCTAGGATTCCTGTCAATCTCTGGTAATTCAACCTAAAAAAAAAGGAGGGTTACAAGACAATCACAAATTTGTGGTCATACAGGTCATTTGTTGTTCTCTCCGAGTTAAACATGTTTATCTATATTGTCATTATATCTCATTGTTATATTACAATCCAGGAGGTTCCCACTGAATTCCTCCTTCCATTCTATGTTTTGTTGGGGTCCCTTCTCATAGATTATGTTACTTCCCATGTTACTTGCCATGTTCCTCTAGGAGTTTGAATCTCCAGATATCCCTTACCTGTCTCCTTTGATGTCAAAAAAAAAAGGATACCTACCTCAATCGATTATTGATTGCGGCCTTTGCCGCCTTGTTATATGTTTTCAGTTTGTTATATATGCACTCTTAACTTTCTACTACCTCCCACTGCTGTGGTCTTATATCCATACACATTACTTGGGTCTTCTATTACGACCCTCTGTTATTTGCACTGTTTCTGTCCTATATGTGCCTTAATAAAACATATGTTTGGACACTTCATTTCTTGTTGGCTTGCTATGTCCCACTGGCCTGGACTTCAGCTTGCCAGTCTCCACTAGTGTGCATTCACAGAGTACACGAAGAAAAAGGACAGGTTGCTTACCTGTAACCATGTTTCTTCAAGTGTTACTCTGTGATTTCACACAATCCCACTCTTCCTCCCCTCTGGCAAACCTCTCCCTTTCCCGTTTCGTTTTGCGGCGTAGGAACTGGGGAGCGTGCACCCAGGGCCGGCTTCCATGCCCACTGGGGAGAGGGACGGGGTTACCACCAAAATTTAGAAAATTCAGCTTGGAAGACTTTCCGTTGGAGCCTGTGCAGACGCAGACATCTCCACTAGTGTGAATAACAGAGTAACACTCGAAGAAACATGGTTACAGATAAGCAACCTGTCCTTTTCGCCACTGGGGCTCCTACAGACTATCAAAAAAGGACCCCCCAATTTCCAATATATATCTATATATATAAAAGAGTAATGAAATTTCGGCCTAGGACAAAACAACAAAACTACACATCCCAGAAACACTAAACTTGGCAGCACAACCCCTCATCCATGCCTCTACGTTCATACAACAAAAAGAAAAGAAAAATAAAGTCCTAATCAGAGGGAGAGGAATAATTGTTTTTATCCAATTGCTGCCAGTTAGAAGGCTAAGCTCCGCTCACTTATGCATTACAGTAGAGTCTCACTTATCCAACATAAACAGGCCGGCAGAACGTTGGATAAGTGAATATGTTGGATAATAAGAAGGGATTCAGGAAAAGCCGATTAAACATCAAATTAGGTAATCATTATACAAATTAAGCACCAAAACATCATGTTATACAACAAATTTGACAGAAAAAGCATTTCCGTGTGTAGTAATGCTATGTAGTAATTACTATATTTACAAATTTACCACCAAAATTTTACAATGAATTTAAAACACTGACTACAAAAACATTGACTACTAAAAGAGAGATTGCGTTGGATACTCCAGAACATTGGATAAGCAAATGTTGGATAAGCGAGAGTCTACTGTAATATGAAATAATTACTGTGGTAGAATAATACAGAACAATATAATCTCTAAAACCAGGACAGTAAATAAAGAGCAACACTCTGACAGCAGGGAAATTGAAAGATCACAGGTTTGAATTGGGGGAGCGGAGAGAGCCCCTACTGTTAGCCCCAGCCTCTGCCAATCCTAAAGTTCCAAAACATGCAAATGAGAGTAGATGAATAGGTACTGCTCCGGCGGGAAAGTAACGCCGCTCCATGCAGTCATGCCACATGACCTTGGAAGTGTCTAAGAACAACACCGGCTCTTCGGCTTAGAAATGGAGATGAGCACCAACCCCCAGAGTCAGACACGACTAGACTTAATGTCAGGGGGAAACCTTGACCCTTTACCTTAACTACCACCAATTCCTCAATACTTTCTTTCCCATACCACCATACTTTGCCACAGCAATGTGTGGCCGGGCACAGCTAGTTTATATATATATTATACAGAAGAACAAGAAACAGAACCAATAAAAGAATATATGTTGATTTGGGCAAAAAATATATTCTTTTATTGGTTCTGTTTCTTGTTCTATTGTATAAAAATAATATATTTTGGAAATAAAAGAATATATGTTGATTTGGGCAAAAAAATGGAGCTCCTGGTGGCACATTGTGTTAAAGCTCTGAGCTGCTGAACATGCAGACCGAAAGGTCGCAGGTTCGAATCCAGGGAGTGGAGTGAGTGCCTGCTGTTAGCCCCAGCTTTTGCCAGCCTAGCAGTTTGAAAACATGCAAATGTGAGTAGATCAATAGGTACCGCTCCAGTGGGAAGGTAACGGTGCTCCGTACAGTCATGCCGGCCACATGTCCTTGGAGGTGTCTACGGACAACTCCGGCTCTTTGGCTTAGAAATGGAGATGAGCACCAATGCCCAGAGTCAGACACGACTGGACTTAATGTCAGGGGAAACCTTTACCTTAACTTGGGCAAAAAATATTGGAAGAGTAATTGATATTGACCAATGGGAAGGATCATGGCGAGTTTTACATGTTCTAGCAATCTTAAAAAAAAGGATTATAAAAAAATGGTATTTAACCCTACGGATACTAGTTACAATATATAAAACCAGAAAAGACATGCTGGAAATATGAGAAAGAGAAAGGTACTTTCTATCATATGTTATGGAACTGTAGAGTGAAGAACTATTAGAGGAAGATAATTAATACAATTAATAGTATTTTAGATTTAGAATTTACCCCACAGCTGTATCTTTTCACCATGATAGATGTACAAATCAATATGCATACAAGGAGAATAATTATGCATATGATTACAACCACAAGGATAGTATTGGCAAAGAAGTGGAAAATAACTGAATCTATAGTTGCCATCTATGATTGGCAACTGAAATTAAGAGAAGCCATGGAAATTGACAAATTAACTAGAACAATGAAGGCGAGCTCTCTAAGCGAGGTGCAAAAAGAGTGGGAGAAAGTAGAGAAATATTTTAAGAAATAAGTAGTATCGGTAAATAAAAATAAGCATTGGGTATTTACGTTTCTCTTTTTGCCAAATGAAATGCAAGAATGCTTAGGAAGAACCTCTACCCAGGCCTGTAGCGAGGGGGGGGGGGGTAGGGGTCCCCCCCCCCCCGAAAATTTTCAGGTTATAAAAAAAACCTGGTTTACTCATGAATTTTAACTGGTTAACCAAATCCCCATGCTAAATCTATGAGACGCAAAACATTAAGAGTCCCCCCAGGCACTATCTCAAGCAGATATTGACAGGTTTGTAGCGGGGGTGGGGGGTGCTAGGGGTTCAACTCCCCCCCCCCCCCCCCGAAATTTTTTTCTGGCTACGGCCCTGCCTCTACCTCAAAGGGAAGGAAGGAAGTAGTTAGTGTCTTTGCATTTATTGTTTAATTGGATTATGGTTTTTTTTGCTTGATTTGTGTGTGTCTTTTTTGTGTCTTATGGTGTTGTCTTTTTCTTTCTTTCTTTCTTTCTTTCTTTCTTTCTTTCTTTCTTTCTTTCTTTCAGTTTCCTTACAGAAAACTAGCTGTGCCTGGCCACGTGTTGCTGTGGCTTATGGGAATCATTTGTTGATCAGGTGGAATAGCAGTGAATAGCCTTGCAGCCTCAAAGCCTGGCTGTTTTCTTTTTATGGGAATCCTTGTTAGGTGAGCTGGAATGCAATGGAATAGGCTTGCTGCTTGGAAGGCTGGGTACTTGCATTCTAGGGGAATGGTTTTTTGGCCAGGTTGAATTGCACTGAATAGTCTCGCTGCTTCAAAGCCTGGCTACTTTCTATATAGGGGCATCCTTCCTTGGGCAAGTTGAATGGGATGGAGTAGCCTCGTAGCTTCCAAACCTGAGGGTTTTCTATCTAGGGGAAATCTTGGTTGTCCAGGTTGAACAGCACTGAATAGCCTTGCTGCTTGCAAGCCTGGCTGCTTTCTACCTTGTGGAATTCTTGGTTGGCCAGGTTGAATAGTAATTAATAGTCTTGGTGCGGCAAGTATGAATGCTGCAATTAGAACCTTGATTAACATTTAATGGCCATGAAGTTTTAAAACCTGCCTGCTTCCTGTCTGGGGGGATCGTTTGTTGGGAGGTGTCAGCTGGCCCTGGTTGTTTCCTTTCTGGAATTTCCCTGTTTTCAGAGTGTTGCTCTTTATTTACTGTCCTGATTTTAGAGATTATATTGTTCTATATTATTATACCACAGTAATGATTATATATTATATTTATAATCTGATATCTGCTTTGAACTGGATTTTATAAGGCCCATTGTACACAACTGTATAAAATCCACACTGAACTGGGTTATATGGCAGTGTGGACTCAAGATAATCCAGTTCAAAGCAGATACTGTGGATTATCTGCCTTGGCATTCTGGGTTATATAGGTGTGTGGAAGGGCCTTGAGTCTACAATGCCATATAATCCAGTTCAAATCAGATAATCTGTATTTTATAGGCAGTGGCCTGAGTGAAGAGGCCCTGGAGCCATTGGGGCTTAGTGGGCTGCTAGGAGACGAAGTGGGTGGAGCCTACCCTTCTTACTGGCAACAAGGGGAAAAACAGTTATTTCTCTTTCTCTAATTAGGGCTTTATATTTTTAGGGGTTTTTTTTGTTTGTTTGAAAGACATATTTGGATGACTATGTCTTTTGTGGCCAAATTTGGTGTGATTGGGTTCAGTGGTTTTGCTGTTTACTCCATAATAAAGTGCCACATTACATTTATATATAGATAGACTAGCTGTGCCCGGCCACGCGTTGCTGTGGCAAAGTGGTGGTGGTATTGATTAAAAATTGTTGTGTAATTTTTATTTGACGCTATTTGCATTTTTTTTAATTAATTTTATTGTAAGTTATATTTTTATTTATTATATTTTATTATTTTCTTGTATTATTTTTAGTTATTTTCTGTTATTATAGTATTTTATTGTATTAATTTTTTTAGTGTTTGTTATTTATTTTTTTTGGGTTGCTAGGAGACCAAGTTGGAGGAGCTTAGCCTTCTAACTGGCAGCAATTGGATAAAAGCAATTATTCCTCTCTCTCTCTAATTAGGACTTTATTTTTCTTTTCTTTTTGTTGTATCAACCTAGAGATGTGGATGATGGGTTGTGTTGTCAAATTTCGAGGTTGGGGGGCCTGTAGTTTTGTTGTTTTGTGGGTCGCCGTGATGCCATCACTCTTTTATATAGATAGATAGATAGATAGATAGATAGATGAAGGATGGCTGAAACTAAAGATAAAATTTAAAAATATTCCAGAGAGTCTGTTATGATTGAGCCTCATGGCTCTGTTACTGACAGACGTGGGCGTAAGACTCCTCGGGAGTCAGATACTCTCGAGGAGCGAGAGAGAAAAAGACTGCGAGACATATTTGCAGCACCATCTGACGAAGAATCTTTCGAAGGGTTTACGGAGAGAATGGAGGAGGGGCTGGTTAGCTCAGAGGAGGATGAGATGGATTGGACTCGGGTAAGGGAGGAATTGGGTGCCACTGGCCATGATGGGACAGAAGATGAATGGGGACCTTCAGGATTAGACCCATGGCTTAGCTGGAGGGATGGGACGGGATCCACAGCTGGAGATGCTGTTGGGCGTAGTCAGAGGTGTTCCAGCTCTGACGAGGAAAGTGATGAGGAAACGCCCGGGTTAAGGAGGACAGCTGACAGTGATGAAGATTTGTAACTGGCATAAAATGGGGCTTGGGAGCAATTGCAAATTGCGTCGGGCAAGGTAATCTGGGCAAACGCTTGGGATCCGTGTGTGTGTGGGACGCTTCCCTGAAGACTTGTGTGCTTTCCTGTGCTGAGACGTAAGTTGATTGGAATCCAAGGTCAGACGGCGGGAGGGATTGTGTGGGCATTTGTTTGTGCAAACCTGTGCTTACTCTTATTAGCTTGACCTTCCGTCGTCTTTCTGACGGACGCCATCTCCTGCTTTGAGAACCCGGACTGAACTGACCACGGCTTGTCTTCCCCCCTTCTTGGACTTGGAAAAACTACAAACGTCTGCTTCTGGCTTTGATCTACGGAACGGAACTGGTCTACTCTACTTCTGCAATCCTTGGCTGAATTGCTCGTGTTGGAGATCCTGTCTACTGTGTGTGTGTGGGAGCGACGCAAGTTACTCTAAGCACAGTGCTGGCAGCAGAGAGGAATCTGCTGCCAATTAGTTGCATTCTTTGTATCTTTTGTTCCTTGGCTTTTGTTCTGTTAATACCTAGGCTGAAGCAAGCAGTTTGTTTTTACCCGGATTAAACTCCGGTTTAATCCGGTTTATCTTTTGAACATTTACTTTTGTCCCTTTTTGCTACTAAAGGCAAAAACTGCCTGGCCCTTGTGTTTTTACGGGCATTTTTGAGTTCTGTAATCTAATAAACTCTGTTACTTTGAATCTTGTGGCGTTCTGTCTTTGACAGATTGCCCGACGCCCATAAAAAGTTTATTGCAGCAATAAACCCGTCAGGAAGACGATGGATGAGTTAAGAGCCAAAGTAGACCAATTGCAAACGGCCTTTACCGTAAGCCAAACAGCTTTTGCTGTGAAAGGACATGTTTTGACTCCTGAACGCTTTGACGGAACCAGGTGCAAGTTGCCAACCTTTTTGGCACAAGTGGAGCTTTATTTTTCACAGCTCAGTGTTCATGCTTTTCCTACTGACACTAGTAAGGTGGCTTTTATTTTGAGTTTGTTGACCGGTCCCGCAGGACAATGGGCCACTAATTTAATTTTGGGAAATGACCCAGTCAAGGACAATTTGAATAATTTCAAAAAGTTGTTAACTGATACTTTTGGGGATCCTCTCCGCACGGAGAACGCTGGGTGGGCTCTGTATCGGTTGAAACAGGGAAAGGGGACTGTTTTGGATTACTTAAATAAGTTTAACCTGTATCGCCACCAGCTGGATTGGGGGGAAAATGCATTCATGCTTTTATTTACTGCCGGGTTAAGTGATATGCTCCAGGATGAATTAGCACGCTTGGAGCCGGCTGAAAGCTGGGACGCCTTAGTAGCTAAGGTGCTGCGTTTAGACGCAAGGTTCGAGGCTCGTAAACACTCAAAAGCAATGTGTGCGCCACCCATGCATGTAACCAGGGCACCTGTGGTGATGGGGGAAGAGCCCATGGAGCTTGGGGTCTTTAAAAAACTGTCTACAGAGGAAAAGAGCCGTAGGAGGCAGCTGGGCTTGTGTTTGTACTGTGGGAATGCTGGGCATTTTGCCAAAAATTGTAATGTGAAACCTTCCCAGCTTTCGGGAAAAGGCCAGCCCTAGTGCGACGTGAGTCCAACGCACTAGGGCTCCTCAAGCAGTCAACTGAGGGGAGGAAGCATGTTTTCGTACCCATTACATTATCTGTTGGGGGAAGGGAACTTGTTTCTACTCTGGCACTGCTGGACTCAGGAGCTACGGTCTCCTATATAGATATTGAGTTTGCTAAGAAGCATGGCATTCCTAGAGTGCGCAAGGCATGCGACGTGTGGGTGGAGGGAGCAGATGGGAGACTGCTGGAGACTGGGGTGGTTAACCAGGAAACCTCAGCAGTAACGTGGGAGGTGCAGGGAGTAACGGGAACGTTTGTGTGGGATATTACGAGCTTGCCTAGATATGATGTGATCCTGGGGATGGATTGGCTAGCTGTAGTAAACCCACAAGTGGATTGGGCAACACGTAAAGTGATCTTAAAGAGGCAGGATTGTTGCACTTTAAACGTTACTCATGCTGATATGGAGGGAGTGCCTGCTGAGTATGGGGAGTTCTCTGATGTATTTTGTAAAAGAGAAGCGGACAAATTACCACCGCACAGGCCATATGATTGCGCCATCAAGCTGGCAGAAGGTGCGAAACTGCCAGCAGGGAGGCTGTATGCCTTGACTGTACCGGAAAGGCAAGCTTTGCGGGAGTTTTTAGATGAAAATTTAGCCAAGGGGTTTATTCGCCCATCTAGTTCTCCAACTGCGGCACCAGTATTCTTTGTAGCCAAAAAGACTGGGGAACTTAGGTTGGTCTGCGACTATCGGATCCTAAACAAATACACCATTCGGGATAGGTACCCGCTCCCTTTAATCTCGGAACTGTTATCAAGGGTGCAAGGGGCTAAGGTCTTTACCAAGCTTGACCTGCGGGGGGCCTATAACTTAATCCGTATACGGGAAGGGGATGAATGGAAGACGGCATTTAACACGTGTTTCGGATGCCACGAGTTCCGAGTCATGCCTTTTGGGCTTTGTAATGCTCCTGCGGTCTTCCAGAGGTTCATGAACGATGTGTTCAGGGACCTAATTGACCAATTTTTAGTGATTTATTTGGATGATATCTTGATTTTTTCTAAGGACGAGAAAGAACATCGTCAACATGTCAAGCAGGTTCTGCACCGACTGCGGGCTAATGGGCTTTTCGCCAAGGCTTCCAAATGCGTCTTTCATGTGCCTGAAGTGGAGTTCCTAGGTCATGTAGTGTCAGGTAGGGAACTTAAAATGGACCCACATAAGGTTGACGCCGTCAACTCATGGCAGGAGCTGAAAACTAAGAAGGATGTACAAAGGTTCTTAGGTTTCGCTAATTACTACCGGGAGTTTATTCCGAATTTTGCAAAGCTCACGGTACCTTTGACGCAGCTTCTGCGCAAGAAACAGCCATTTGTGTGGGGGCGGGAAGCTCACGAGGCGTTTCTACAACTTAAGTCTAGTTTTCAATCGGACAACATACTAACCCATCCTGATGTTGACAAACCGTTCGTGGTAGAAGCGGACGCTTCTAGCTACGCGTTGGGGGCTGTATTGTCTCAGAAGGACTCCTCAGGGACCTTGCGTCCCTGTGGATTTTACTCGCGGCAACTAACACCCTTCGAGCAGAACTATACCATATGGGAGAAGGAGTTGTTGGCGATTAAGGTGGCGTTTGAGGTGTGGCGGCACTGGCTTGAAGGGGCCCGGCACCAGATCGTGGTCAGATCTGATCACAAGAACTTAGAGCACTTGCAAACAGCAAAGAAGTTAAACCAGCGTCAAATCCGATGGGCTTTGTTTTTCTCCAGGTTTAACTTCAAGGTGCAGTTCGTAGAGGGGAAGGCAAACTTGCGGGCCGATGCTTTATCCCGCAAGCCGGAGTTTAAGACCAATGAGCAGGTTGTATGTCAGACCATCTTGCCTACTGCCTCTCTGTGTGTTGTAGATAATGAGCTCGGGTTACATGACCAGATCCTTGCGGCTCAGAGGGATGATGTGTGGACACAGGAGCAACTGATGCTGCTCTCAGCAGGTAACCGTACCATACTGCCGCATCTACAAGATCAAGACGGAGTATTGGTACGCAGGGGGCAGGTCTACGTACCAGTGGGGGCCCTCAGGTTGGAGGTGATTAGAGCCCACCATGACGAACCCATGGCTGGGCACTTTGGCAGATTCAAGACCGTGCAGCTCATTACCAGGAGCTATTGGTGGCCAAAGATGCGGCAAGACATTCTGCGCTTTTGTGACAGCTGCGCCGTTTGCCAGCAGAGTAAGACGCCTGTTGGGCGCCCTAGAGGGTTGTTGTCGTCTTTACCTGTTCCGGACAGGCCATGGCAAATCATTTCCATGGATTTCATTTCAGATTTGCCTAAGTCTGGGGGTTATACTTGTATTTGGGTGGTGGTGGATTTATTTAGTAAACTGGCTCATTTTATTCCTTGTTCAACCATTCCGGCGGCCCCTACGTTGGCCTTACTATTTACTAAGCACATCTATCGTTTGCACGGAGCACCCGAGGTGATTATTTCAGATAGGGCTCCGCAATTTGTGTCACGCTTTTGGAAACATTTCCATGAGTGTTTGGGGACTAAGTTAAACGTTTCTTCAGCTTTCCATCCGCAAACGGATGGACAGTCGGAACGGGTTAATGGGCTCTTAGAGCAATATCTGCGTTGTTTTTGTTTAGACCAACCCACGGCTTGGGTGAAGTGGCTACCGGTGGCGGAATTTGCTTACAACAATGCGGTGCACACATCTAGTCAGCATACGCCGTTTGAGCTAACTTATGGTTTTCACCCACGGGGAGGTGTGGCGCCGTCGACCAATGTGGTCTCTTCGGACCCTGTGTACCGCTCTACGGAAATGGCTGCATTGCATGATGTTGCCCGTCGCTTACTGCTGGAAGCTAAGGCAACGCAGAAGACTCAGGCTGACCGCCACAGGCAGGCAGGGGAGGAGTTGGAAGAAGGGGATTTGGTGTGGTTATCTTCCAAACATATTAAACAGGCTGGGGGAAAGTTTGCGCCTCGGTATTTGGGTCCCTTTCCTATCGTTAAAAAGATTTCTTCCGTTGCGTTTCGTTTGCGTTTACCGTCTAGTTTAAAGGTCCATCCAGTCTTTCATCGTTCACTGTTGAAACTTGATACCTCTAGTCGTCGTGGTGCTATAGCGGAGGGTATCACTGCCACTTCTCCGCCATCGGGGGAGGAGGCCTTTGTGAGAGGGGATAGTGTTATGATTGAGCCTCATGGCTCTGTTACTGACAGACGTGGGCGTAAGACTCCTCGGGAGTCAGATACTCTCGAGGAGCGAGAGAGAAAAAGACTGCGAGACATATTTGCAGCACCATCTGACGAAGAATCTTTCGAAGGGTTTACGGAGAGAATGGAGGAGGGGCTGGTTAGCTCAGAGGAGGATGAGATGGATTGGACTCGGGTAAGGGAGGAATTGGGTGCCACTGGCCATGATGGGACAGAAGATGAATGGGGACCTTCAGGATTAGACCCATGGCTTAGCTGGAGGGATGGGACGGGATCCACAGCTGGAGATGCTGTTGGGCGTAGTCAGAGGTGTTCCAGCTCTGACGAGGAAAGTGATGAGGAAACGCCCGGGTTAAGGAGGACAGCTGACAGTGATGAAGATTTGTAACTGGCATAAAATGGGGCTTGGGAGCAATTGCAAATTGCGTCGGGCAAGGTAATCTGGGCAAACGCTTGGGATCCGTGTGTGTGTGGGACGCTTCCCTGAAGACTTGTGTGCTTTCCTGTGCTGAGACGTAAGTTGATTGGAATCCAAGGTCAGACGGCGGGAGGGATTGTGTGGGCATTTGTTTGTGCAAACCTGTGCTTACTCTTATTAGCTTGACCTTCCGTCGTCTTTCTGACGGACGCCATCTCCTGCTTTGAGAACCCGGACTGAACTGACCACGGCTTGTCTTCCCCCCTTCTTGGACTTGGAAAAACTACAAACGTCTGCTTCTGGCTTTGATCTACGGAACGGAACTGGTCTACTCTACTTCTGCAATCCTTGGCTGAATTGCTCGTGTTGGAGATCCTGTCTACTGTGTGTGTGTGGGAGCGACGCAAGTTACTCTAAGCACAGTGCTGGCAGCAGAGAGGAATCTGCTGCCAATTAGTTGCATTCTTTGTATCTTTTGTTCCTTGGCTTTTGTTCTGTTAATACCTAGGCTGAAGCAAGCAGTTTGTTTTTACCCGGATTAAACTCCGGTTTAATCCGGTTTATCTTTTGAACATTTACTTTTGTCCCTTTTTGCTACTAAAGGCAAAAACTGCCTGGCCCTTGTGTTTTTACGGGCATTTTTGAGTTCTGTAATCTAATAAACTCTGTTACTTTGAATCTTGTGGCGTTCTGTCTTTGACAGAGTCATTGTTTTTTGTTTGTTTGTTATATGATGGTTTGAGAGGATGTGCATGGCAGGCAAAATGTCATAAATATATACAGTTGCCCGTCCACACCTGTGGATTTCACTTTAATTGGTTTCATTATTTGTGCGTTTGTAGCTACTGCTTAACTAGCTTGATCTTCTAGTCCCAACCTTTCTGCTACTCCAACACTGTCCTGTTATCAGCACCAGTCTCTCTTTGACTTTCCCATTGAAACATCATCAAAATTTTAAAGTACCATAATCTCTCCCCATTTTTCCACATTCATTTTCTGGAACAGATCAGTGCCCTTTAATGAGATCTTGATGTAAAAATGCAGGAGAATATGAAAAGGCTACCTCCTTCCAATATGTCTTTATTACCTGAATTAGCATCTTTCACAACCTTGTAATTAACAAACTATCACACTCGAAACATGAACTAAAATAAACTGAAATTCTCATAGTTATTTGCATTCATTGAAAACTCCTGATGGTGACATTAATAATTTGTATTTTCCCCTCCTCTCTTTCCAATCCTAGGTTCATGTACTGGACAGATTGGGGAGAAGTGCCAAAGATAGAGCGTGCTGGGATGGATGGGTCAACCCGCTCAATTATAATCACTGCAGACATTTATTGGCCCAATGGATTAACCTTAGATTATGAAGATCAGAAGCTGTATTGGGCAGATGCCAAACTGAACTTTATTCACAGATCAAATCTAGATGGAACCCACCGGTAAGAGTTTTAATTGTCATTTTTAAAACATTTACTTTAATTTATTCTTTAAAAAATGTATGTGCATCATAAGGAAATCATGGCTGTTAACTGGTATCAAATGAGTTTAGAAAGATACTTTTGTTTTTACCTGCAGAGAAAGATCAAATAGCTATTTGCTGAGAATCTTAAAGAGAAACTTCTTAACTGTTTTATTCAGTAATGTGAGTTCTTTAATCTTCAAAAAATTCTGTTCTTCAGAGGCATCTCTACAATCTGTATTTGATTGAAGCACTCAAGCAATGATGTTACTTTTTTCTCAAGTGTGTTTGAAATCCCTACTTTGTGTCAAAAATATTTGTATGTATGTGAACGTATGTACACACATGTATGTACATTGTATGTACATTGTGATGGGCAATTTCTCAAGAAATGCAAGATGAAGTCCAGGGGTGTATCATTCTATATCCCCTCTTTCTCTAAGTGTAATGAAAAAGGCTAGCCATAGCCATCGCCATTTTTTTTATCTGTCTTTCTCCCAGATTAACACTTCCTGTGTATGTTTTCATGGGAAATGAATTGGACCTAAGTAGATATGCATAAAATTGCACTCTGAAAAATATATAGGCCATTGGCAAACAAGTGAATATGTAGACTCATCTAAAACAATCATGTCCATACTGAGATGGCTAAACTATTATTTTCATTTTTCCTATGTTTAATACTTGCTACTGTATTTGTATGTCATCTAGAATGTTTTAGGCAATGGGTACCTCATACATGATGGTAAAGTGTACTAAATGTAGGATGATTATAGAAGCATCTAAGAAACCGAGTTTTAGGTGGTTTTAAAAAATTTTTAAAATCTGGATTGAAGTAGAGAAGCAATTTAGCTGTATGAAAATGCCCTTACACTCCATATGCTGACAGTTGATTAATGAGCGAAAGAAAGTAAATGCTCCACTTAATGTTCTCTCTATGCTAAGAGCAGAGCTATATGTTATGGGTACTCTTCAGAGTGGCCTTCATCTAAACCATATGTATGGCCATGTGAAGAAAATTATATACTACACATTGGAAGCTAAGGGTGATTTCCCATTTAATTCTGCAATAACCATCGTTTACAGAATTATGTCTTTATTCACTTTGTTTTTGACAGGGAACGCCCCCCCCCCCACCCAAATTCACTGGCAATTAGCTAATTGTTATTTTAAAAATCTCTTTTTGCTCAACTACATTGCCTGGTAGTGCAGATCATGGAGCATGGTCGATTATAAGTAGATTCTGACATGCATATTTATTTATTCTTCTTTGTCATCTCTGTGACTTGATATGAGCGATCTCTCGTGTGCTGTACTTTATTTGGAATCTTCTAGAGCAGGAAATAACCATTAGATCACAAATCTGAGGCTAGGAAACTTGTTTCTTTATCCTTTTACAGTACAGTAAAATGCCATGGCGCAACATATAAATACATAATAATATATTTGGCTTAGAATGTCTTCTCATCACCTTTCGGTGATTTTTTGTTTCTTCTCAGTATTGACTGCTTCAGACTCGTTTATCAGATTGACCTACCACAGATCCTTACTAGATTAGAATTGTCCTAGGAAAAGGAACTTGGAACCTGAGCTGGTCACTTAGTCCTGGGTTCCCTTCACAATGGACAGATGTCTAGATGTTGATGCAGTCCCTGGAGTGAATCACTCAGATGACGCATAAGAAGAGGAGAAGCAAAGAGACCGAGGTCTCTTTCAAATGCCTATTTTGCAATGAGCTGAATTGCCCCCTCAGTATTTGGCTCTGCCTTAGTCCTCTCATCAGGATGTTCAGGAGAAGGCACTTTAAATACATTTTTCTATTATGTCTTTAGACTGACCTTCTTGGAAGACCCGCAATCCAGCATAAGTAAAGTTACCAAAGAAATGACTTTGCGTGGGCATTGTATCAAATGGAGAGATAATTAAGTCATTCTTTTAGCTCGATATCCTCTTGAAGTCTGTAATTCCTGGAAGCGCCTATCATCTCTGCAAGAACAATCACGTGAATGTGTATCTTATTGACCTTACCACTGATCACGTGGCAGTTTCAATGTTCATGGTCATGCAGCGCATGCTTTGGCTTCAGATCTTACTGCTCTAGACCTCATCTTGGGATTGAGAGCACCATCAGAGTTCTCCAAGAAAGTATTACTGATATCACAAGATGGAGGGTCAGTACAATAGATTGGATGTTGGTAGAGCCACACTCCCATGAGAGCTCATCATCTAGAGGCCATTGTTATTATCATGACTATACCTATTTCCACCATTTCCATGAAGACTTGAATTCTCCTCATCGTAACTGTCATCACCAGCATTTGGCACTGTTGACAGTACTACCATGGTTTTGAACTGACTATGGTCACCTGCACTATGAACATCTCATAGTAAATCTTCCTCAGTATCATTGGTGGACCCAAAGGCTATACTATTTCCTGAGTCTTCCAGGTCTGATGATAGCCCAGGGATAACTACTTATTTTCCAGCCTTGTGTTCAAAGTCCTCTTCAGCAAATATAGGCCATTTACAAAAAGGGGATGTCCCCTAGCCTGTGCTCCCCTCCCCTTCCCACTTATCATCAGAGTGATATTGAAGCCACTGGTATCTTCATATCATTGGTGGTCAAGCAAACCATGGTTTGCGCCAGTTCTTAACATCTCCCCAAGCATGTACTTTCACCTTCCATACTGGCTGGTCTTCCTCACCATTTACAATGGGCAGGTGAGGTACCTGGACTTGGATGTCGATTAGCCTTTCTGCCTGATTCCATCTGAAATATAATCAGTGCTACACCTAGACCTACCCTAGATCCTATGCCTTCAAATGGATCAAATTTGTATCCTTGTTGCCCTTCTCCATCCTGGGCTCAAATTTGTCATATACTCAAATTCCTCCTCTCTCTCTCTGAGGCTGACTTTTCCCTATAATCTCTGGAGTGTTCTCTGGCTATGATCTCATCTTGATTCTAACTCAGCAGATGTTTCCTAGACTCTTTGCTTAAGAAATGTATGAAAGGATCATTGGAATTTGCATCCTTTAGTTTCAAAGACGAACACATTTCTGTGAGTTCACAGATGGCCACTCAAAGAACTACAGTTACAGGTATGCAACCTGTCATTTTTCAAGTGGATATCTGCAGACCTAAAACGTTTCACCCATCATTAATTGTTTCTTGCTCTCTGCCGTGGTGGCATCCAGGGAAGTGTGGAATTGCACAGACATAGTAGTATTCCAGGTGAGGTCTGACCAAATCTGAATAGAGGGACCATTACTTCCCTTTATCTAGGCACTGTACTCCTTTTGGTGCAGCCCAAAATCTCATTGACTTTTTTAGCTCATGACATTGTTGGCTCATATTCAACTTGTTGTCAACATGTACTGTTGTCACCCATCCTGTATATGTGCATTTCATTTTTTTTCTGCCTTAATGTAGTATCCTACACTTTTCTTTGATGAAATTTTGTTAGTTTTGGCCCATCTCTCTAATCTGTTAAGGCCATTTTGGATTCTGATCCTGTATTCTAAGGTATTAGTTATTCCTTCCAATTTGTTGCCATCTGCAAACTTGATAAGCATGCCCTCCAAACTTTCATCCAAGTAATTAATAAAGATGTTGAATGGCACTGGGTCTAGAACAGAACCTTTCAGCATCCCACTTCTTTCCAGGATGAATAGGAACCATTGGTGAGCACCCTTTGGGTTTGGTTGCTTAATCAATTACAAATCTACGTAACTGTAATATTGTCTAGCCCACATTTTACTAGTTTGTTTGCAAGAAGATCATGGGGGACCTTGTCCAAGGCCTTACTGAAATCAAGATTTGCTACATCCTCAATATTCCCTCCATCTACCAAGCTTGCAGCTCTTATCAATAAAAGATACTAGATTACTCTGGCGTGGCCTGTTTTTGCAAAATCCATGCTGATATTTAGTGATCTTTTCTAAGTGATTATAGACGCCCTACTCAATGATCTGCTGTAGAATCTTTTCTGGTATTGATGTCAGACTAACTAGATGCTAAACGTTTGGGTCCTCTTTTTTCCCTTCTTTAGTTCTGTTGCTGTATTTATTGGAGTTTACCAAATATCTTCAGAAGCAACAGGAGACAGTGCTAGTCTTGCTATTACTGTAAAAACAGCTATAGAAAGGCTCAGACTGCCGAATAGTTCAAACATGCATGAATTGTTTTATTTACGATTAAGTATATTTAGGAAACAACACTGTACACACTGATCTTGTGATAAGGTCTGTTACATGATGTGAGGCAAAACTCCAAATACATAATAGAAGTGGAGAGTTTGAGTAACTCAGGCATCATCTGATCTAACCTCTATTATTTGTTAACAAGATACAGGAAAGAGACTTTCTAGAATATAAAATATCAAAAACATATTTGATAACAGCTTTTAAATTTAAATCTGTTTCTTTTGAAATGTCCCCTTGTGCAATTCATAGTTGGTGTCACTTGTTTTGGACAGGTTCGATATAAATGACAAATTCCTGGATACAGTTGTGCACATTTCCATTTCCACAGTATCAGTGTAGAAGCTGTATTTAAAAAAAAGGTTACTTTTTATGGTTGATTTGAAAGTAAATTCTGATTGCATCCTGGTTACATCATGTGAGTTAGTTCAAGCATTAAATATCAAAAATCAAATAAAATTATGTGTCCTTTTTAAAAATAGTTAAACTTGAAAAGGAACATGCTTGTTGTTACAGACTTTCAGGCAAAAAGCAGAATTTCTTCCATGTAAAAAAAAAATGGTGTGAAGCCAGCTTAGCAGTTCAGTCCTATTTATTTATTTATTTATTTATTTTTAAAAAGATGTTTGATAAGAGTGAAATTAACCTTTCTTTCCTTGAGATTTAGCTTGTAGATGAGACACACATACATACAGTTTTATTTCCTTTGTATTTCCAGAGAAGCTGTTATTAAAGGATCTCTTCCACATCCTTTTGCTCTAACCTTATTTGGAGATACGCTGTACTGGACTGACTGGACCACTCGCGCTGTCTTGGCTTGCAACAAATACACGGGAGAGAACCTGCGTGAAATACATTCAAACATCTTTTCTCCCATGGATATTCATGTTTTTAATCAACAGAGGCAACCCAATGGTGAGTTGCCTTTTTTTTCTCATTGTGTTCGGAACTAATTTGTAGAAATATATCCCAAGAGAAAGTGGCTTGCTTCAGACATCATTCCTAGCCATGAGTGTGAATTTTTTACTGAATTGTAATTGGCTAACAAACTAAAACAATAGTGGGGTTTTAAAATAAATTAGTTAAAAACATTATTTCCCTATGATTTGAGTTCTAAATGATGGTTTTGGACTACTTGTAATATAGCAGTATTGCTTAGCATAATGTCTGAACTGCCTTTTAAACGCTTTGCATTGTTTTACCCATTTTATATTGCTAGTTGTTGTTTCTATCACCAGATAAATATAGCATAGAATTTTAATTCTCTTTTATAAGACACCAAATTTCCAAGTTGTTGGATGCTTGTTTGTAATTACTACATGTTCTGATTCCTCATCATCTCTGACAGGGTAGACAACTTCAAAGCGATTCTTTACTTCCAGATTCCCAGAACAATGCTTTGTCTTTCTCCTCCTTCTGTGTTACATTTCTCCAAGCATTGACCTCCACAAAGTGACCTCCTTATAGCTATTCTCTGTAGGTTCCTTCAATGTGCGTTGTACATCTAGGATGGTCTGCTGGGTTGTGTCCAAGTAAAACTCAAGCTCCCTGATGTCCTTAAATGTAGAGATTTGGGCCCCCAGTTGCTGGGTCTTTTCTTCCAACAGTGCAATCCGTTTGCATTTGCTGCAGATGTAGCTTGCTAGGTGTTCTGGCAAAAATACAAACATTCCACAGGTCCTGCAAGTGACTGCAACTTCTTCTTCCCGCTCCATAAATGGGTGATTTAGGTTGAAAACAGGATTTCCCCCATAATTCCTATCTCTCTCTTCAAAACACCTCACTTCCTCTTTTACTTTATTCAGATATGAATGATGTTGAAACATTAGGCCTCAAACCAAGGCATCAGCACACTAGCCACCAAAACAACCCCCAAACCCTTAAAAACAAACACACCCTCTTACAAACAAGCACCCAACCTTTAAACAAGCAAGAAACAAACACTCAGCTCTCTGGCACACTGCAAAAGTTTAGGTTTTCCTCCAGCATAGCTCACCTCCTGCTTCCTCTTCAGCTTCTGGGCCTCTGAAGATGTTAAACTTTTTAGTGTCCAAAGACAGACCCATATTAGCATAGATCAGATGAGATGTAATCAAGGCATATATCATCATGCCCAGGTTTGACATCTCTAGGTATGGACAGAGCTGAAGTATTCGTCTTAGCTGTGCAGTTACAGTAATGAATCCTGGATAGTCAGGCTTAGGGCTGAGTCCAGAAGTACACTCAAACTAGAAATCTGAGATTTCAAGGAGGCGTGTGTGTTTATTATATCTTCCAGCACAAGCTGATTCCCTGAAGTGCCTTTGTCCTGATCAGGAGTATCTCTGTTTTATCTCAATAAAGCTTCAATTCATTCATTGTCATCCATTTTATTGCTGATGGCAGGAATTGGTTTAGTAGCAAAATGGCTTATTTGGGATTATTTAAAATGAAGAGGTAGAATTGGGTGTCATCATCATATTGATGATACTGAACTCCAAAATCTTTGATAACTTCTCCCAGCATTTTCATGTGTGTGTTAAGCAGCATGAGGGACAGAACTGAGTCCCACTGAATAACAGTCTGGGAATCAAATAAGCATCCCCTAACATGGTCTTGATGTCATAAGGTGCCCCCAACCTAGAGGTGGCCTAGATATCATAGTTGATGATCAGCAGAACTAACGGGCCCATTGTCTTCAGTCCAGATATCATTTACAAAGACGACCAAAGTTGCACCCTACTTGTAGCCAGACCTAAGTAATCCATTTCATTCAGGACGCCTTGAAGCGAGGAAGTCACTTTTGTCCAAGAAAGGAATATTAGAGAAAGTGAATCAACAACTCAATTTCTCCAACAAGGATTTTAAGACATGTAAAAATCTTACAGGCAACACTATATTACATTTTTCTTCCATCATATATACTTTTGGTTCTTACAATGAAAAATCCTCTTTGAAATTAGCAATGCTCAAGAATAGCAGTCCACTTTCTTTTCTTTTCTTTTTCACAAATTGCATTGTGGAGGTACAAAATATTAGTCAAACTAACTGATCATCAACTTTACAACTTCTGAAATTTATATAGAGGATTATGTAGGGAAAGTATTGAATCCTAAGGAGGTATATAAAGGTAAGGTATCGTGTTCATTTGATCCCTGTGCATTAGACTTAAATAGCTTCATTCTCACACTGCTAATTTGTGTGGTGTCTCTATTTGACAGCTACAAATCCATGCGGAACCAATAATGGTGGTTGCTCCCATTTGTGTTTGATGTCTCCTGTGAAACCTTCTTACCAGTGTGCATGTCCCACTGGTGTAAAACTCCTTGAGAATGAAAAGACCTGCAAAGATGGTAGGTTATGGTTTAAATCGTTTTCAGGAGAGAAAAAAGTTATAGCTAACAAAGAGAATTGCTGGCATAAGTATACATTTTATTTGACAATATGCTTGAAGTGAAGTCCAGCCTGTGAGGTTGACTACTTTAGTGCATATTAAGATTTCATGTCCTCAGATGAAAGTTACATGCCTTGGAATGTGTTGTGGGGAAAGGAGGCCCAAAAGTTAGAGTATGTTTATCACAGAACAGAGTTAAATTGCTAGATACACTGTGCACGGGTACACACGCTTAGTACCATAACTTTGCTTTTTCCTAGTGAACTCCCAATGAGGCAACAGTTATTTAGCTTTATCATAAATGTATATTGATGTTGACATCCAGAAAGGTTGTTGACAGTAATACACAACATATTGCTAACACAAGTCCCTGTATTCTTCTTCATGGTCTCTGTGACTCTCACATATGAGTCATTTTTTGCCTGCACAGAGATCAAGGTAAGTTTCTAAAGCTGATTTTTAGCAGTAACCCTACCCCCTCTCCCAAACACATATAAGCCATGCATTCTTGCTGAAATGTAGTTCCTTTTAATACACCATCATGGTAGGATTGGTAGGAATTCTCAGCAGTTCGTCAATTTGTCTTTTATTGCTCTGGGGCCTATGGCACCAAAATCTTTCTTTAAGAAAGTGTCTAGGCTCTAGAGAGAATATTGAGTTTTCAAACAGTTATACATATTGTTTCCTCTCGCTGAGTCAGGATCATGTGATTGAGTCATTCCTGTTTTGCTTGGCCTTATGTAGCAAGCAAGGTGTAACAGAGTGTATTGTCTTAAATAAGCTCTTCAGTGGGAAGAACCCTCTAGACTAAGCTTGCACAACCTGTGGCCCTCCAGGTATTTTGGACTCTTCTGGTAGTTGGAGGCTCAAACACCTGAAGGGCCATAGGTTGTGCAGACCTGCTCCAGACTGTGGCCCTCACAGCCCAGAGTAAACAACTTCAAATGGCTTTTGCAGCTATCTCTTCACACCCGTATTTAGGCTTAGAGCAATAGCTGCAGCTCTTGATCAGATCCTTGGATCCCTCTTCAAATATCCTTGGAGAACACATCAGTGCTGTTAAGCCCTCTTCAAGGGTTAAAAACGGATACCAAGCAAGTTGTTAAAACAAGTGCAAAAAGAGAAAGATTCATCATCTTTGCTTTTTATGAAGCCTAAGAAGAAGAAGATAAGGACCAGCTTCTGAACACTCCCCCCCCCCCCACACACACACACAAGATTTGGTTAGATTGGGTCCTTCTACTCAAAAGCTTCACCTGTCTTTGCTGCATACTTGCATGTCTCTAATGTCTACGTATTGTATCCTGAGCCCAGTATTGGAGAGAATAATTGAAGATTTGGACACACAGTTCAACAGAATTATAATTGTCAGTGCCTAATCAAAAGGGGAGATTATTGACAAATGTTCTCTCTGCCAAAGCCTGGATCTTGGTCACCACAATACCCTGGGCAGCAATTCCTGGGATTCTGAAACACATTGAACCTGTTGAGAAAACTGGCCCATCTTGATAGTGGAGCATGTCTTGATCCCAGGATGATTCCTGATTTCAGTAACGATCCCCTTTCACCCTGTTATAGAATCCAAGACAGTGCTATTAGTTTGGAGACTGTTTGCATTTCCCACCTATTGGTTCAGAAATCCATATTTGCACCAGCCCCACCCTCATGGCAGTGACCATATTTAAATTATAATTTGATGGCTGTAGAGATCATGCTCCTCATACCATGGCCATGGCTTCTAGGACCCTGCTTCGGTTGGGCATATTCCCCTTTACCAGTTGTGGAACCAGTTACCAGTTGTCCAATCCAGGTCATCCCTGTCATCGCATCTCTTTCACAACCTTCCTCATCTCAACACCAACTCGGTCACGTCTACGCAACTCACAGCTATACCTCTAACTCAGATTCCTAGAAGGGTTGGTAGGAACTCTTCCACGGAGTCATCATCACAGCAAAAATCAGGTTGCTGGTCTCTAAAAATCCCTCAGACTCCTCTCTTGACCTGCTGATGGGAGACAAAAATCTTATTTCTACTCCAGAACACGTTGACATTTTTGTGGAGCAGGACTCCAGGGTAACTAAGGCTCTAAATCTTCAAATTAAGCACTTAAGGACCTGGTCTTTAAAAGGGTTGAGTTCAAAGTACTCCTCTGACATCTGTACTTGTGCTTCTGGTGCTTTGGAAAATTGTTGTTGTTGTTATTACCCCGCTTATCTCCCAAAAGGGTACTCAAAGCGGCTTAACATAAAAGCATTAATATACAATTTAAAATATACCACCCCAAGCCGTCCTGTAATGCTGGTGATGGTGATGTTATATTCTGCCCCCCTCCCCCCCCAAAGGAAGCTTCCAAACTTTAAGACAAATACAGTTATAAGCAAGGGAGGGCTATATGTTGCTTAATAAGGCATTTGTTTCTGTTTATCTGGGCCCATGTTGAACTGTTTGTTTGTTCACTTCATTGGATGGGTATGATAGTCTGAGAAATGTCTTGTTTAAATCTTGGTGTGTCTGACAAGTTTGAGCTGATACAGTTAAATCATATTGATGTCGGCATTGGTTGTTATGAAATATTCTCAAGTGAAGATAGAAGCATGAAAACATTACATCGAACGTGTTTGTTTAAGTTCTGTTTTATTACTGTTTCTTTAGCAACTTTTTAATCCTTCCTGGAGGTCCTAATTTGGAACAGGAAAGCAAATGATAAGTAGTTAAAAATAAGATAAACATTTAAAGGGATAGTTCTTTTAAATGATACAGTGGGATATGCATTATTAATAAATTGCTGTGAATATTCTTGCTAACCAGTCATGCCTGGTAAAAACCTTCATGGGTTTTCCTGTAAGGAAAGGCATAATTTCTAGGAGATAGGAATGAAATCCCAGTAACTCCTTGTAAGTATTTTCAAATCTTAAATGTATAGTTAAGGAAATCTGAAAGAAATAGAACTTTGATGGTATAAAAATAGGAAGGAACAGACTGCCTTCTGACTGTCAAATTGACCCCATAAGCTTGTTGCTTTATAATGTTGTTGTGAAACTTAAAGCAAATAAATCCCATAATGTTTATTTGATTGTCTTTAATGCTGTTACAAATGTTAGAACTGATAGACTATTTTGATCTTAAATTTACTTTTTTATTTCTTAATTCTTAATTTATAAAGGTGCCATGGAGTTGCTCTTGTTAGCTCGAAGGACTGACCTAAGGCGGATATCCTTAGATACTCCTGATTTCACGGATATTGTTTTGCAACTAGAAGACATTCGTCATGCCATTGCTATTGATTATGATCCTGTAGAAGGATACATCTACTGGACAGATGATGAGGTGAGAGCCATCCGGCGCTCTTTCATAGATGGATCAGCTAGCCAGTTTGTTGTCCAGGCACAAATTGCACATCCTGATGGCATTGCTGTCGATTGGATTGCTCGAAACCTTTATTGGACTGATACTGGTACAGACCGTATTGAAGTTACAAGGCTTAATGGGACCATGAGGAAGATCTTGATCTCAGAAGAACTGGAAGAACCGAGAGCTATAGTTCTGGATCCTATGGTTGGGTAAGTCCTACCTCTTTCCTGCCTTCCAGCATCGCCACAGATTCCTTGTAACTGCCTGCCAGTCAGGTTGCCTAAAATACTGTTTTCTCCCAGTAAAGGACATATCAGTCTTTATGTTCTGATGGGAAGATGCTTGTTTTGTTCATTTGTATTTGTGACATTCACTTTGAGGTGTGATATCTAATTGAGATTGGATAGGGGCCTAGTGTAGAGTGCTTCCAACAACAGTTGAGCCATTTCTTTGATCATTTTCCA
Organism: Anolis carolinensis; assembly: GCF_035594765.1. Lineage (NCBI taxonomy): Eukaryota > Metazoa > Chordata > Lepidosauria > Squamata > Anolidae > Anolis > Anolis carolinensis. Next base: position 99,422,311 of record NC_085845.1, on the reverse strand, counting down.
AAGTACTACCATGACCAGGTGCTTCTGATTGCCGTACTTTACTTCTTTAATTTTTTATTAACTGGTTTTGTTGTATTTTGTTATGTTGTTCTGTAAGCGGCATTCTTTTTTTGAAATGTGAACCACTCTATGTATATAGGAAAATCTTTCTTACCACAACCTCCAAAACAAAAAGTAAAAAGGTAAAGGTAAAGGTTTCCTCTGATGTTAAATCCAGTCATGTCTGATTCTGGGGGTTGGTGCTCATCTCCATCACTAAGACGAAGAGCCGGCATTGTCCGTAGACACCTCCAAGGTCATGTGGCCGGCATGACTGCATGGAGCGCCGTTACCTTCCTGCCGGAGCGGTACCTATTGATCTACTCACATTGGCATGTTTTCAAAGTGCTAGGTTGGCAGAAGCTGAAGCAACAGCGGGCGCTCACTCCGCTCCCAGGATTTGAACCTGGGACCTTTTGGTCTGCAAGTTCTGCAGCTCAGTGCTTTAACACACTTTGCCACCGGGGCTCCAAAAAAACAAAAGGTACAATCTGCTAATTGTATGCTCTTTGTGATAATAGCCTTTTATTATTTTCTGTTTCTCTTTTAGTTACATGTATTGGACTGACTGGGGAGAGATTCCAAAGATTGAGAGGGCAACATTAGATGGATCGGACAGAGTTGTACTGGTGAATACTTCACTTGGATGGCCTAATGGATTGGCCCTGGACTATGTTGAACACAAGATATATTGGGGCGATGCCAAAACAGATAAAATTGAGGTCTGATAATTTTCATTTTGCTTACCAATCTAAATAAGACCCTGTTCTTGGATAGGCAATGGTGTATTCAGATATGTAAACAGCAGGAATTACAGATAGTTTGCAGGGTGAATGGTGATACCAGCATATTTTACCAACTTTCACAGAACCTTTCGGTTATTTCCAAATTTACCTTTTATTGTCTGTTGGATAAAATATTGGTTCAAAATTAGTACTTAAAATACAGGCAAAAAGAAAATTGCTCTATAGTGACATTGGTTAGGAAAATATACATTTCCTACTACCTATCTTCTGTGAAATTTTTCTTTCAATGTGTTTAAGTTTTCAAAAAATACAAAACTTAAAATCCCCATTTCACAACCTCCCCCCACCTCTGGAGCTCCATCCTTTAAAAAATTAAATAAAATATTAAAAACTATAACATATATTAAAATACAGGTAACTTATCCCCTTTTAGTTGTTTGTGTTTCAACTACTGTAGTTGGCATCCTTTTATTTTTAATTCTTCTTGTGATTTAAATAAATATTGATATTCTTTCCGTATTAGAGCTCTATATGTCAGCGATTTTTCTTCCTTTCTTTTATCCGATCTATCAAACACCTTTTCAGGTGATATTGAAAATGGAGTTTTGAGGTGTAGTTTGAATTTATATTTAGAATTACTCATCTGATAATTTGATTTCTGAATTTTGCATGTATTTTTTGCTTTTTCATACCATAGATATGCTTGCCAACCAAATCTCAGGTCATGTTCTTCTAATTTTAAAAGTCTCTCATTATTTAATGTCAACAAATCTTTAAACCAGACTAAAACACATGCTGAGAAATATCTTTTCAGGTCTGGTAATGCTAGGTCACCTTGTTATCTATCATCCTGGATAATACTAATAATTGTTGAAGATCCAGTAGAAAATATCAGACAAGTACTGGCAACATTGGAAGAATTTCATAAAAAAGCTTGAAATAAATAAGCAAACAAAAATCTTATCTAAAAATCTGATACAAAAAAGACAAAATTAAATTACAAAAACGTCTGATCTACAAATAGCGAAAATAAAATACCTTGGGGATAGCTTTATCAAACAAGAACACAACTCTCTTCCAACATAACTATGAAAAGACATGGAAAGAAATAAAAATGAATCTTCATAAATAGAGTAAAGTTAACTTTCCACTCTTAGGAAGAATTGCAGCCAGTAAAATGAATATCTTACCCAAAATGCTGTACTTATTTCAAAATATTCCAATCATAACCAATGAGAAGCCATTCCAAATGTGAAATAAAGATATATCTAGGTTTGCATAGCAAGGAAAAAAGTTTAGATTTAAACTTCTCCAAGAAAGTATGGTTTTAATAAACAATCCTATCCGTCTTTTCGGAGTCATTGGCAAAATTTACAGCAGATCTTTTCACAATGATCGAAGGGACGACCTTTCTTTCACCAATACTTGTCCTCACAGGGCAAGCCGTCTGGCCCTAACTAGAAGTATCATCAAAGTTTCAAGTATGTGGATCCACAGCATCCAAAGAGCTGACACTCAATGCCCCAGGGAAGTTCTCATAATCACAGATGCAAGTCTTCCCAGTTCACTGCCTCCCGTTGTTCCATGCTTGACCTCACTGTTTGGGAACCGCCTACACAAGTTCCTCTGTGCTTGGTCAACATCACATCAGTTACCTTGAGCTTCTTGCAGTCTTCAAGGCTCTGAAGTGCTTCAAGACTTATCATCTTGGATTTAACGGTAGAGATCCTTAACTACAACACCATGGTTAGGTACTACCTAAACAAGCAGGGTGGAACGAGGTCGCATTCACTCCTGAAGCTCACTCCTGATCTGGATCTGAACCATAGAATAAAAATCAGATACAGCATTAAATTATTGGAAAGAGAGTTAATATCTCCTTGCATCACTCAGCGTGGTTCAGCATGTCTATTGATATCTGCCTAATGGTAGTCCTAGTTTATACGATTGTGTGCATAATGTATAACATAGGTTGCAGTGTTGTAAACTTTATTTCATGACATAAAGTCATAAAAGTTTTCACAGCTACATTAAAAAACCACTTTTTAGCATGCATTAATCAGATAATAAGCTTGCTGCAGCACTAAAAAATTGAATATTTCTTTTTCAGATAGATTTTGTCTTGATTTTTTTCCTACTTCATAAGTATTTTTCCCTGTAAGCTTACCAGTTCAAGCTACACTGTTGCATAGCTCTCAGATAATAAAGCATCAGCAGGGGCTAATGGAGACTGGTGGGGGGTTCAGCAGGGAGCTTTTGTTCCAACTTTATCTGGCAGACTGCAGCAGGCAGAGGAAGGCTGGGGCTGAACAGCTTTTTCATTTATCTCGATCAGGCTTCACAGCTGATAAATGTCTACTGAATCGGAAGTCTGCTATTGTGTTTACCAGTGGGGAAGTTTTCTCATTGACTTGAGTTTTTGTTCCTGCCATGCCATGAGGTTAAAATGTATGATTTGCTTGTTATATTGGCTTTATTTATTTATTTATTTATTTATTCACTGCCAGGTAGAATATGGCATGGGGAAGGTCTGTTCTTCCACTTTCTATGTTTATTTTGCACACTACTGGTCTATATAGTTGAAAATGTTTGTCCATGCTTAATGTTAAGCTCTTGTTATGTTACAATTTTTAAAAGGTATATCTACGGTATTCTTTTCACTATTTTTCCCTTGTCCAATGAATGCAGAAATTGTACAGTATCTCCTACTAGTCTAGGTGAACCTAGGAAGCGCTACACTAATATCAAAGGAAGCATTAGCCATTGTCTTTACTAATTTGCGCTAGAGGTTTCAGTTTTAATAAGTATTTTGTCACCCCACCTGATTCTTGCATTGCTATTGTTCTCCTTAACCTAATACTTAAAGCACAAAAAGTGTGCTCCCTCTAAACTCCTCACACATTTGTTTCTTTAGGACAAACCGTACCTTATGAAGCCCTGAACCAATGTCACATGTTACAGATAGGTAAAGCTGTCTTTGTTACAAAAACTAAACTTTTACACCCATTCTGCAGAGCCTCCACAGATGTCGTTCCATGCTAGATAGGTTTATATCTATTTTTTCAAATATACATTTAGCTGTGTATTTAGCTGTGCACTTAAAATACATGTTCCTCTTAGTATACTATTATGACATTATGTTAACTGGCAAAGATCAAGGCTGGCAAGAATACTTCCATAATTTTCTCTGTCCCCCTTCCCTTGTGCCTTAATTTATATATTAATATCAGTGTCTGCACAAGGCTTATGATACACATCTAAATATGTAATGCATACATTGGCCTGATTATATAATGAGGAGTGATGGTCAAGAAAAGAAATTTGGAGAGGTAAATATTGATATTAAGAAAATACTCTGTGTAATATTTTCATTCTGATTTGGAAGCCTTCGACTTAATTATTTAGCTATCCCCCCCCCCCCCCCCCCATTTTTTGCTTACATTTTTGATAGGTTTTTCTTTCTCTAATGTGCTGAATTCCATATCTGTTCATGGTAAACTTCTTGTTGGTTGATAGGAGAGGTGAAGTGTATGTTATAAAATTAAACAGCCATGCAAGTGCATCCACTAGTCTGCACCTTTGGTTGGGTTTTTCTGATCCTGTGCGACATGGACAATTGTGATTGCTATCAGTGAGGCCTTACTCCATATTGATAACAATCGTATTTCCTCAGCTTCCTCTTTGAACAAATCATGTCAGAATACCCCCATGATATGGTCAACTTAGGGTTGCCATGAGTAAGAAATGATTTGAAGGCACACAACATTAATAACAGCAATAGCAGCAGATGTGGACAACTCAAAAAGCATCACTCAGAAAACACATTTCCATCCCTGAGCCTTAACTAGCTGGCCCTAGGGAAATTGGACTGGGCTGTTGCCATTTTGCTTTACTCTGCTCTGTTTTGCGAGCTGATCATAGAGCATAAAGATGTCGCTTTTGGGGGATACAGTGGATTGTGCTACCTGTTTTAAGTTAACCACCTCCCCCACTGTTTCCCTGGTATCAAGAGTTTAGGAAATATTTTATGTAGCCTTTCAATACCTCTCCCCCAATATCAGAGGCACAGGCTAAGAATTATAAAAGGTTGAAGCACAGACTTTGTACCCTCTTCTCCCCTTCCCCACACGCTTTCTGAAAGAGGGATGAAAATTGATAGGTCTGAGCAGTTGACTGCTTGCCAAAATGAGAACAGATTGTTTATAGCTTGCTTAGCTTATTCAGGCCATGTGCAAGTATTATGAGAAAAATGTAGACGAAACAGATACTTCAAATCGACTGAATACTGTAATGTGAGAGCTGGTCTATTTTGAAATGCACAAATAAAGTTGTATATAATATATGTGCTTGAGGTCCTGGCTTAAGAGGCAGTTCTCAAAATGTCATACACACACACACACACACACATCCCAGCATGGACTATAACATAATCTCAAATGTATTTTCTTTGGATTGGATAAGCATGCTTATTGCGACTGTTAATAAACTATGTCTTGGCTGGTGCTTTAGGAACTAAGGGCTTGGGGGTGGATGGAATATTAAAAAGTTTTATAAGCCCTTAAATATATTGGATGTGGAACAGTTTCCCAGGGAGATAACATTTTCTATAATTTCATGCAAGAAGATTTAGACATCAAGACTTCCAAAACTCAGGCCTAGTTCATTCATCAGGAGCTCTCTCTTCCCCTCCCCTGAGTTTTTGTCTTTGGCCAGAATACTTTTGGACCTTTGACTTAACAATTGGAGAGTTAACTTTCACAGTGAACTGAAAATTGTGTTGTTTCCTTGTTTGCACAAATATCATGATATCCACACTGTTACCTTTATGGCAAATGCTAAATATATACAGAATCATAACAAATGTTTAGCACCAATCGATGTTTGTTCCTATATTCAAACTGGCTAGTTATAGTTGATGGTACAATCATAAATCATGATTTGAAGAGTCGGGATTTGATAAAGGAATGTCACTAAATTAGCAAACTTATCTCCACTCACATGGAGCCCTACTTTGGAGTAGATGCATATTAAGTTGTTATAAACGGCTTATCTTTTTAAATTGTAGATAAATGAAGTAGTGTGCCTTTTACAGCACACTGTCTTTTATACCTCTAATTCCCTTCTGAAATAAAGAATTCTTTCTTACAACATGAATGAACATTGCTTTGAAGTATATTTGTCATTGTAATTTTCTGTTGTTAACTAAAATTTCATTAGTTGATGGATAGTGCATAACTGATTTCCCCAAATTAATGGACATAACGTGCCATCAATCACCATAAGGGGAAAAATGCCCTACTTAGCAGCCAGTAAGATGTCATGTTTTTCCCCCCTGTGATTGTTAAGCCTAATCAAAAGTCTTCAGTGTAGGAATTTTTCAGTAAGCTCTTTGAAAAGCCAAACACAGTGTGAACTAGACCACCTTAAATCACATGCATGTTTTTAGAAAACTCTTTTTAAAAGGTGACATGGGATTTTATCGCTTCAAGGTGGCAAACCAGCATTGAAGAAGAACCATCACTCTATCACACAACATTGTATGCCTGTCTGTGTGTCCCTGTGTTAAACCAGCCTCCTTCTATTGAGGGGAAAACTCCTCAATAGTACTTGCACACAGATGCAAATTGTGCTTTGCTCCTATTACCTGCTTCGTGTGAGGGGACTATTTTGCTTCTTCGCCAGCATGCTAGCACTGAAGTAACACCAGGAGACAGGATTATCCCCTTCTCCCACTCTCCTCTCCCTTTCCCTCACTTTTCTTAATTTTAAGTTATACAGTATTGGAAAATTATTATGTTTATTATGTTTAGTATTATGTTTCTTATTATGTTTATTCATACCCCACTCTGTCCACAAGGAGACACATCTTAACTGTAATTATAACATTGCTTCTTCCCCGGAGGTGAAGAGTGGTATATTAAATAAATAAATACATAAATAAAATAAATTTTGATTTTTTAAAAATTACAGAGCAGTGGAAACGGGAGCACAAGGTTATGAGGTTATGTGGAAGTAGGAGTGTGAGACCACAGATTCAGCACATTTGTATGAATGCAGAGATGTGTGATAGCAAGAGTGCTCATTAGCTGCCATGAATAATTGCACAACTGTCATGGGATAGCAGCTTCTTGAGATGAAGTTCATGATTAAGAATTGACATATTACCCCTTTATTGTATTACCATTTATTGGATTCCCTTGGACCTGATTTTAAAAATTGATCCCATATTCACTACGTTCTTATGGCAAGACTTGCCTTTTCTTAAGGAAGCTTACCTTCTTTTCATTGCTGCCATTGCCCATCTCATTAACTGTGCTCTGACTTCTTGGTTTTGGTGCTGTCTTGATCTTAGGCATTCTAGTGATTCAGTGTGAGGAATTGTCTGCTTGTGGGATACATGTATTCTGTTGTAATGGTCTGTTGTGTTTGTTACTCTGGTTTTGAGAAATTGCAAACACTTCGGAGCTATGTCTCCAGTTATAAATTAATTTTGTTTTCTTAGATTGTTACAGGTTCTGGAGGAATCTGGTAACGTTTTTTTCTGTTACACTGTGCCCTTTTCAATATAGAAAACCATTCCCAGTATGACATTTCAAACTTTTCCTATATAGTTTGTGTCCAGAAATTACTGTATCCTTCTCACACTCTCTCTATTTTCCCCAACATTTTTGTTATGCCTGTTGAATCAGATGCACTGTTCAGCGTCAGCTTCTTGGAGGGCAGAAAAATTGATCCTTGAACCTGCAGAGTTGACTATCTTCCTTATAAGTCTGTCCTACATACACCATCAAGTTTATTTTCACCCTCCTTCATTATGGATGATTCATCTTTAATGAGACACAGCTCAACTGCTGCCACTTTTCTCAGGGTTGTTGTTGCTGCAGTTGTCGACGTCATCATCATTATCTTTATTTAGTTATACAGAGCAATCATTGTATTATGACACTTTACAAGAATAAAACAGTTCCATGCCTTAAGGCTTGTAATCTAATTACAACATGACATAAGAGCAAAAGGGGATTTGATAGAAGGATGAAGTTTAGCAGATACTGTCTCTTCTTCTTTCCTCTGAGGCAAGGGTTCAGTTAAAAAACTGCCCTGCTACAGTCTTACATTCTTGCCCTAGAATCATAGAATCAAGGTGCCATTTAATTTCCTTCTTACTATGCAGTAGTATTGCGGCTTGGTCCTTTGTGCACTCCTGGCTTGTCATATGCTGCCCAGTGCCTAAAATATCTAAACTGTCCTTTTGATTCCTAGTATACGCACTTTGTCCCCTCCCAAAGAAGCAGGCTAAAGCCTTTTTATTCAGACAGGCTTTTAAAGAAGAAGATGTTTAAGATCAATTCAGGGGGTGCTGTAGTTTTTAACTTTGGATATTTTAATGGATTTTAACTGGGATTTTAAAAATATTGTTTATATTTAATCCTGTTTTAATGTTTGCATATTTATATATTTTAAATTGTATGCTGATACTTTTATGTTAAGCTGCTTTGAGCCTCCTTCGGGAGAGATAAAGTGAGATATAATAAATATGATGATGATGATGATCCAGAAGAGTGGTTTAACCAGAGATGCCACGTGCAACAGTTTCTGAGAGTATGCAGTTCGGCTGCATCTCAGTTGGGTAATTGAATCTCCCACCACATGTACTTAACAACAAAGAGGCCAGATCAGGGATTGTGTACAGGTTGACATTACATTTCATTTTTAAGGTACACAATTTGACAAATGACTATTCTGGGCACAGAATGTATGTTCTGTCATTCAAGCCCCATTCATGTGTGCTTATTGGTTTATTATTTGTCTTGGATCCCCTGAAGGTGATGAACGCAGATGGAACCAACAGGAGAGTCCTTGTGGAGGATAAGCTGCCTCATATCTTCGGCTTCACACTTTTGGGAGATTATATTTATTGGACAGACTGGCAACGGCGAAGCATTGAGCGAGTTCACAAGCGGACAGCAGAAAGGGAGATAATTATTGACCAGCTACCTGATCTCATGGGTTTGAAGGCTACAAATGTCCACCAGATAACTGGTGAGTGTCTCAAAAACCTGAAATGTAAACCAGATCTCAGTAAGGCAACTTTTAAATAGTTTTTCATTGATGCAGTTCATCTGAGATCAGAAAAAAAGTGTTCCTTTGCCGACATTACAGTATCCTTTGTGCTATCAAACAGAATGGTAAGGATCCTGTTGCGGTCAGGTTCAGAGAGACAGTGCTGGGACCTCTTAGAGCTTCCCAACAGTAGAATCATTCCATCCCACCACATGTAAGTTTGACCCTTGACCATTTTGTCTCATAGATCTAGCAGAACTTAGCAAATAAGATAGATCCCGAGGATGTTAAATACCTGTGTTTGTCAGGTGAAATGCCTGCTGACATGAAGACTACTCCTACTACTGAAAGGGACCTCCCCCTGTTTATATGTATGGAAGACCCAATATCCTGTTGCCAATATTTCCTTTGGACAAGGTGTTTGGGCATGGGCAGCTTCAGACAGTCTTGGAGGAAACAAATTATCTGGACACATCTCAGTCTGGTTTCAAGTCAGTATGTGCTACTGAAATACCCTTAATTGTCCTAATTGACAGCCTAACTTTGTGAAACACAGGGGAGTGAAACCTTGTTATTCATCCCAGATCTCTTGATAGCTACTAAGACAATTAATAATGGTATCTTACTGGATTGGTTTTGTAGGCTGGGCACTGGATCACAATGATCTACATATATGTCCAAACTGATTTCAGAGAATGGTACTTGGGGATTTTTCCTTGTCCCCATGACTAACACCAGTTTTAAAGAAATTGCACTGGTGACCAATACATTTCTGACCTAAATTCAAGATGCTTGTAATAGTGTTTCACAACCTAAACAGCTTGAAATCTCAGTCCTTAAGGAACATCTTTCCCTATATTTGGGTGGGAAACTGGACATAGTGAGGACCATTCCCCACTGCTCCCTTATCACATTTCAGTGCACCAGAAGTTGTCACATTACCTCTAGCTGTCATTTTGGCCTGTTTTTGGCCTTTTGGATGTCTTTTCCATGTTTTTGGAGGCTGGGAGAGTGAAATAAAATGCCAATTTTGTGGTAGGTTTTGGGTTGACTGGAATTCCAGTGAAAAATTGCCAGAAAGCAACAGATGGAAACCAGCAGTCAAAAAAGCCTTAGAGTACAAGTTTAAAATGGAAGTAGTAAGTGATATTAAATTGAGTTAGATGTATAAATTAAATGCGTTTGACCATAAGTCTATGATGTATAAATAATATATTTCATTTGTTGTGACCAAATTAGTCAGCTTCAGTAGTCATACAATGACTCTTCAGTTGCACTGAGAAGTTAGCTTTTTTTGTAATTTAAAGATATGCATCCTATTATCATATAGGAAGGTGCCCCCAGTGGCGTAGTGGGTTAAAGCCTTGCGACTTGAAGGTTGGGTTGCTGACCCAAAGGCTGCCAGGTTCGAATTCAACCCGGGGAGAGTGTGGATGAGCTCTCTCTATCAGTTCCAGCTCCATGTGGGGACATGAGAGAAGCCTCCCACAAGGATGGTAAAAACATCAAAAATATCCGGGCGTCCCTTGAGCAACGTCCTTGCAGATGGCCAATTCTCTCGCACCAGAAGCGACTTGCAGTTTGTCAAGTCACTCCTGACACACACAAAAAAAATCATATAGGAAGATGGCGGTTTTCCCTGTTGTAATAAGAAGTAAACTTTACTGACATTATTTTGTTTCAATTTCCTTTAGGTACAAATCCTTGTGCAGAATTAAATGGGGGTTGCAGTCATCTTTGCCTGTACAGGCCTCAAGGTTTGCGCTGCGCCTGCCCCATAGGCCTGGAGCTCATAAATGACATGAAGACCTGCATAGTTCCAGAAGCTTTTTTGCTGTTTTCCCGTAGAGCTGATATAAGGAGAATCTCTTTGGAAACTAACAACAATAATGTTGCAATTCCACTCACGGGAGTTAAAGAAGCTTCTGCTCTAGATTTTGATGTGACTGATAATCGGATATATTGGACAGACATTTCATTAAAGGTAATGTTTTTTTTTTGCATTTTATATATTAACAAAATGATAGACTACCCACAAACCTTCACAAATCTTGAATTATGAAATGTATTACATTATATATAAAAATGTAATGTGATGTTTTACTATGGAGTAAACAACAAAACCACTGAACCATTGCTGACAAGGAGCTCAACAAACAGATAACCCTCAAGGCCACTTTGCACACCGAGTCTTATCCCCCCCCCCCCCAACTCCTCTTGCTTTAGTTCATCCCAGAGAAGAGGAATTGCAAAAAAGAAGAAGGGAAAGTGGAGAGGAAAAAAGAGAGAAAGGCTGCATTCTCTTTGGAACAAAGCCTTCCAAACTCTTCAAAGGGATGCAGAGCAGCTCTCTTGCAACTCCTCTTCTCAGTGATGATGCAAGGATGAGAGATGTTGGTGGGGAGCAGAGGCCCAGACTCGCTCTGCATCCTTTTGGAGAGTTTGGAACCCTCTCAAGAGGGAAAAGAAGAAGGGGACGGAAGATAGGAAGACTGTTTTTTCCTTCGAGCAGAGGCCAGAGGCTTCCAAATTTTCCAAAGTGTTGGTGCTTTTGGATATTAGGTTGGCGGTAGGCAAAGGGGAGCCATGTGGGTGGGTAAGAGAGGTGGGGGCCCTTCATGGGTTTTGAGAGTGGCAGCCAAGTCCCACCAGCTGGTTGGCCAACCAGGGAAGTGGGGTGCAGCAGAGCTACCAAAAGCTGGGGGTTGGGGAGCACGATTCTAATGTGCCATTTAGTATAATGTGCATCCTAATTTGGGAGGCAAGGTTTACCTAAAAAAAGATGTGCATTAAACTCAAATTAATACAGTATTTTTAATATCTACCATTACAAATAACCTAACCTGGGCCTCGCTGGTTATCTAAGTTTGTCTATATATATATATATATAGAGTAAAAGTGACAATATGTTTGTGCATATGTATGTTTGTTTGTATGTGGGTGACTGCCACATCTAGAGAGCAAGCATTGTGAACCCTACCACATTCAGAGAGCACAGAGAACCCCACTGGTGATGGATCTGAACTAAATGTGGCACACATACACACCATGACCAAGTTTAGGTACTGGAAGGGTTTGGAGGAGCAATGACAGGATGATCGGCATTATAGCTCACTCATATGTGAAAAACACTCTGAACCCCAGCGATGATGGATCTTGACTAAACTTGGCACATTTACCCACCATGAGTAACAGAAAATACTTGAGGGGTTTGGTGGGATTGCTTCTGGATGATCAAACTTGGCACACATACCCATTTTGACCAACTTTAAATCCTGGCTGGGGAGGGGGGGGCTTGACCCAGAATGTTGGGAGTTGTAGTTTACCCACATCCTAATATATTTTCTAATGGGGCCATTCATAAAATCCAAAATCAAACAGTGACTATATTTATCATTATAGAATCCCTAATCTGGACATTCCCAGGTACCTAAGCTAAAGGTAAAGGTTTCCCCTGACGTTAAGTCCAGTCATGTCTGACTCTGGGGGTTAAGTCCAGTCATGTCTGACTCTGGCATTGTCCGTAGACACCTCCAAGGTCATGTGGCCAGCATGACTGCATTACCTTCCCGCCGGAGCGGTACCTATTGACCTACTTACATTTGCAACCTGGCCATTCGTGAGAAGATGGAAGCTGAGAGCTGATACATTATTGCCATGAACAACATCCAAACTTAAAATTTACTATGGACAAGACACTTATTTTACTTACCCCTGTCCTCGTTCAAACTTTACCTTATGGAAATTACTAATTTTAACCTTTTTACTCTGTATTTGTCTAGGAGCGGGTTATTAGGCCGCAGGTCGGGATCTTTTGTATCTTTACATGGTTTTATTGTATGTATGCGTAAGTGTGTACGTATTGTATGTTTTACATGTTTTGATATGGTCAAAAGTGACTAATCAATAAAGATTGTTGTTGTTGTACTCACATTGCATGTTTTCGAACTGCTAGGTTGGCAGGAGCTGGATTTAACAGCGGGTGCTCAAGCCGTTCCCGGGATTTGAACCTGGGACCTTTCGGTCTGCAAGTTCAGCAGCTCAGCGCTTTAACGCACTTCACCACAGGGGCTCCTGTACCTAAGCTAGTCTATAATAAAAGTTAGTCTGTACCTAAGCTAGTCTATAATAAAAGTGAGATTTTGCATGTATGTATCTATCTATATATCTATCTAAGTTTTTGTGTTTTTATGTATTTTCCAAGATACATATCCAGAGACCACTGTGAACCCTACTGAAGATGGATCTGGACCAAACTTGGCACACATACCCCTCTTGACCAACTTTGGGGCAATGGACCTGGGATGATGGGAGTGGTCATTTACCCATATTATGCATTTTCTAATGGGACCATTCATAAAATCTAAAATCACATTATAACTATCTAATAATCTAACCAGGACATTGCCGCTTACCTAAACTAGTGTTGCACAAGAATCCCCATCACAACTTGTGATACAGCCTGTATTATAAATAAGATAGTACAGTGAAAACTGGCACTGTTTCAGATCAGGCCAGAGAATGAATTATTTAACCAATAGCAGCATTGCACTGGATGACCTTGGATCCCATGTGAAATTTATTAGTTGTTCCCAGTGTTTTCTAAATGTTCATGTATGGTGTTTATTCTCTTCCCCACCTCAATCCCTTCCTTGCAGACCATCAGCAGAGCATTCATGAATGGAAGTGCCCTGGAGCATGTGGTTGAATTTGGCTTAGACTACCCAGAAGGCATGGCTGTGGATTGGCTAGGAAAAAACCTGTATTGGGCTGATACAGGAACAAATCGTATTGAAGTGTCCAAGTTAGATGGACAACATCGCCAGGTACTTGTGTGGAAGGATCTTGATAGTCCTCGGGCTTTGGCACTGGATCCTGCTGAAGGGTGAGCAATTTGCTTAATTTGAAGCTTAAGCGATAACACCACATGCTGTAACAATTTTATTATGGTCCAACACAGAAAACAATTACTATCTCTGGGACTGTTACTATAAATCAGAGGTTCTCAAACTTATTTAGTCTACCACCCCCCTTTCAGAAAAAACCCAAAACTCAGTGCCCTCTAGAAAAAACAAGAAGGTGTCATGACAAATGCATATTTCTACATCCTACAATGTGGTCAATAAATACAGTATTGTAAATAAGACACATTAAAGCTTGACATTATAAAATTATTTATTAAAACCATAGTAACATTCACAAATACACACAAAAAATAATAACAAAGGATAATGTTAAAAGAAAAATTACGAATAATATAAAAATGATCCTAAATACGGATTAAACTGGTGTGCTGCTAACAATTTATTAATGTTCAGTTCTATTTTTGTCAGCAACATGAATTAAAATTTTAAAATACTTATTACACTTAATGCATTATTATTAACTCCCTATCACACAATTCAGAAATAATCCAAATTGGATGAATGCTGGACTTCCTGACAATGCACAACATGCTTGCCTGCCAACACTTGCTTGACCACTGATTGGTTATAACTTGCATTTTGTGGAATCATTTGAAAAGTAAAGCAATCACCATGACATTAATTCTGTTACACAGCAGATAAAACATGTACAAATAGTTTTTCAAAAATTTCTTTCTCTGTTTCCATCATCCTCTTATTTTTATTCAATGCCCCGGATTGCACCCCAGGCTACTACCACCCTGCCCCCCAGTTGTTCCAGCACTCCTGAGGAAGCACTGGTATAGACAAAGGTTTTCTAATTATCCTTGTACAATTCAGAAACTGAGAGATCATTACACATTGCTAAAGTTTATTGGGTACAGTGTTACTACAGCACAGTCTGCAGTATAGTCTCAGTACACATAATGCTCAGTCCTATTCCTTCTCTGCTGTAATCTGGGATCAGATGAGGGTGCATTTTTCTGCAGTTGATCAATACACAAAATAATCATTAGTGGTGGCAAGTTGTTTTTTCAGAAGTTATTGTCATTGAGGAATTCCAGCCTATAAGAACTCTGTTTGCTCACACTACTGGTTTTCATACTAGTGGTTGATCTGTGAAGGAATAACTAGAACAAAAAAATGAATTGAGTCCTCTGAAGGGTGGACAGGGATTTAAAATTAATTATCTATTTAAGGGCTTGGCACTTATATCCATTACAAACTGGTAAAATGGCAGATGTTTTATAATTTATTGTTGTATTCATTCTGTTTTTATTGAATTTGATTCTATTGTATAGGTATTATGTGTTACCTATTGTAAGCCATCATGTTAGGATTGAAATGTGGTGTAGTGGGTAAAGCCTTTTGACTTGAAGATTGGGTTGCTGATCCGAAGGCTGCCAGGTTCGAATTCAACCCGGGGAGAGTGCGGATGAGCTCCCTCTATCAGCTCCAGCTCCATGTGGGGTGTTGAGAGAAGCCTCCCACAAGGATAGTAAAAACATCAAAACATCCGGGCGTTTCAATATGCGCAAATAAAGGAGCAATATTCAAAAGACAAGAAGACAGGTTTTAATGATACTGAAAATTTCTGGGACAAACTTTTACAAAATGATAAAGACATCACAATAATACATAACAAAATTTTAGAATGGTCTACGGAAACAGAAGAAATTAAAAGTTGTATGATAAAATGGGCAAGAAATTTTGGCCATACAATTAAATTAGCTGAAATTACAAAAAACAAGTCATGCCAGACTAATCTGATCTCTTTTTTCAATAGAGTTGGGTCGATACAGGGAACGCTGTGGATGTAGCCTACCTGGATTTCAGTATGGCCTTCGACAAAGTCCCCCACGACCCTTTGGCAAACAAACTAGTAAAATGTGGGCTAGACAAAACTATGGTTAGGTGGATCTGTAATTGGCTAAGCGAACGAACCCAAAGGGTGCTCACCAATGCATCTTCTTCATCTTGGAAAGAAGTCACGAGTGGAGTGCCGCAGGGTTCAGTTCTGGGCCCGTTTCTGTTCAACATCTTTATTAACGACTTAGACGAAGGGTTGGAAGGCACGATCATCAAGTTTGCAGATGACACCAAACTGGGAGGGATAGCTAACACTAACACAAGACAGGAGCAGAATTCGAAACGATCTTAACAGACTAGAGAGATGGGCCGAAACTAACAAAATGAAGTTCAACAGGGACAAATGCAAGATACTTCACTTCGGCAGAAAAAATGGAATGCAAAGATACAGAATGGGGGACGCCTGGCTCGACAGCAGTACATGTGAAAAAGATCTTGGAGTCCTCGTGGACAGCAAGTTAAACATGAGCCAACAATGTGATGCGGCTGCTAAAAAAGCCAACGGGATTCTGGCCTGAATAAATGGGGTATAGCATCTAGATCCAGGGAAGTCATGCTCCCCCTCTATTCTGCCTTGGTCAGACCACACCTGGAATACTGTGTCCAGTTTTGGGCACCACAATTGAAGGGAGATGTTGACAAGCTGGAATTTGTCCAGAGGAGGGTGACTAAAATGATTAAGGGTCTGGAGAACAAGTCCCTATGAGGAGCGGCTTAAGAAGGCTGAGAGGAGACATGATAGCCATGTACAAATACGTGAAGAGAAGTCATAGGGAGGAGGGAGCAAGCTTGTTTTCTGCTGCCCTGCAGACTAGGACACGAAACAATGGCTTCAAACTACAGGAAAGGAGATTCCACCTGAACATCAGGAAGAACTTCCTCACAGTGAGGGCTGTTCGGCAGTGGAACTCTCTTCCCCCGGAGTGTGGTGGAGGCTCCTTCTTTGAAGGCTTTTAAGCAGAGGCTGGATGGCCATCTGTTGGGGGTGCTTTGAATGCGATTTCCTGCTTCTTGGCAGGGGTTGGACTGGATGGCCCATGAGCTCTCTTCCAAATCTACGATTCTATGATTTTATGAATGGGAAACAATTTGGAATAAAAAACTAAAATATACGTATTCTACTGATTTGCAAGCGAATTGGTTAAAAATGTTCCATTGTCAGTATATAACACCGAAGAAGATAGGAATAATGTATAAAGCTGCCCAAAATCTTTAGAAAATAAACAAGAGTTCCTGCGTAATATAATACGGAAGGGTCTAGAAAACATGAACAAGTTAAATTCTAAAAAATGACAAAAACGTAAAGAACAAAGAATGGAAGACCAAACTACCCCATACCGGCCTAATTTTTCCCGCATTCTTTTTTCCCCCATTTTCTCCTTTTTTTCTTTCAGTTACCCCATATTACCCCTCCTTTTCCTCCCCCCCCCACCTCCCTTACTACACTTTTTTCCCTTGTCAAACTTTCTTTTTTCCTTTTATATAATACACCTGTGAAAACCAAATAAAAATAATTTTTAAAAAATCCGGGTGTCACCTGGGCAACGTGCTTGTAGACGGCCAATTCTGTCACACCAGAAGTGACTTGCAGTTTTTCAAGTCGTTCCTGACACGAAAAAAAGGATTGAAATTTATAAACTGCTAGAAGTATTATTATTATTATTTTTAAAAAAACTAATGTAATAACTTTGGTTTAGCATAGTGCAGAGATGGGGAACTACAGCTGTATTTTTGACTACAGTTTCCCACATTCCTTACAGTTGTCTGTTCTATGTGTTACAGCAGGATATTGCAGTCTGAGAACATCTGGAAGGCTGCATACTCCTGTAACACTGCAGTTTGGGGTATGCGTGACCATTTTTTCCCAATTAAATGTATTTTTAAACAATCTTTTAAATCACGTAAGACATTCCTCTCAAAGAACATTAGTACAAAAAATACGTTTCGAAGAAATAACAAATTGTCATTTTTCAGTGTACAGGCAGTCCCCAAGTTTTGAGCAAAATAGATTTTGTATTCTTAAGTTGAATTTGTATGTAAGACAGAACAGGTTCATTTTTAAGTGGAATATATAGCTTTGGATAGCTGTGGTGTTTGCTTTGATATCTGTGATCCTGTTCAGAGGATTTCACCTCACTTTCTGTACCTGAGATAAATGAATTTTGAAAAATGAGGCTTGCGGAAATAAGGATTGGTGATAAAGCTTTAGTTGACACACCTTTTCCCCATGATAACTCTTTCAAGAGTGAATTTCCCTTCCAGGGCGTCTTCCACACAGCTGAATTTTCTGCTTTTTCTCACATTTTCTGCTTTGAACTGGAATATATGGCAGTGTGTACTCAGGTAACCCAGTTCAAAGCAGATATTGTGGGATTTTCTGCCTTGATATTCTGGGCTATATGGCTGTGTGGAAGGGCCCTGAGAAGTAGATTTCTCTCACATCCTGTTGTCTCATCTCCATCCTTAACTATGAGTTGTTTGTAAGTCGGATGTTTGTAACTCAGGGACTGCCTGTATATATTATCCACTGTTTTAATTGTGTATTTTTTATTCATACTTGTGTCCCATATTAAGAGTAAAGTGATAATTAAAATAAAACAAAATTATTCTTCTTGACTGGTGCAACCCCAACTGTGCTTAGAAGAAGTTATGTTGCCTACTCAGTTAATGTTTAAGTTATACGGTTTAGCCCTATTTCCCAGCTATTCCTTCTTTGTTTCTTTTAAAAATATATTTATGCAATATTTTATTTGTATTTTTAGGTTCATGTACTGGACAGAATGGGGTGGCAAGCCAAAAATAGACAGAGCTGCAATGGATGGTAGTGAACGCAGTACCTTGGTGCCAAATGTGGGACGGGCAAATGGACTGACAATCGATTATGTTAAAAGAAGATTATATTGGACTGATCTAGATACAAATCTGATTGAATCATCAAATATGTTAGGTAAGTTTTAGTTACTATATGGATGTAATGTAGCATTTTTCAGGTCAGGAGAAGTTGTGAAGTAGGCCCTGGAAAGACTTCATGTTCCTGCAAATCTCTTCCATCTTGCTTAATTAACCTTCTCTTTGGATATTCCTCTTCCTTTCTTATCCTTAGGGTGACACAAGGCTCATTTTAGCTCTCAGTATGTTGAGACTTAAACAGGACTATTTTTTCCTGAAAATAACATATTCCAGTTCTGTGGCTGGCATTCCATGATCAGAGCAGACCTTGAGCAGAAAAAAAAAGAAACCTTTCGGAAGCATATGGATGGGAATATATCTTAAATGACTTCACTTTTTATCATTTCTATTCTCAGTGTTTTATCTTTAACTTTATAGAAATATACGTGATAGGAAATGTGATTAAATCGTTTTCTATGTTTAGACAAAAAATGGTAGACTATATATTTTACAATGTAATGCTGTTGGAATTAATTTGCTTTGTTTGATTTTTAAGGTGCATATTAAACATCTTATTTTATTTTCAAAGTTTCATAGAATGTCAACAATACATCCCAAATTTTAGAAACGCTATTTTGTGAATGGGGAAAGAAATGAGTTTGGAGTATGCAGAATGAGAGAATTCTATAGACGTATTTGATTAAGAGGCTGTTTCTTTGTATTGTTTGATTTGCAGTGTGGGGAAACGTCTTGTTAACTCAGATACTCTGTATACTTCATCTTTCTTTTCATTCACTTAAAACGAAACAGGTCTTGACCGTGATGTTATAGCTGATGACCTGCCTCATCCATTTGGTCTGACTCAATACCAGGATTACATCTACTGGACAGATTGGAGCCGGCGTAGCATTGAGCGTGCCAACAAAACCAGTGGCCAAAACAGAACTATAATCCAAAACCACTTGGATTATGTGATGGATATCTTAGTCTTCCATTCATCCCGGCAAGCTGGCTGGAATGAGTGTGCTTCCAGTAATGGGCATTGCTCCCACCTCTGTTTGGCAGTGCCTGTTGGTGGTTTTGTTTGTGGATGTCCAGCTCACTATTCCTTAAACTCTGACAACAAAACATGTAGCGGTAAGCCATAAACATAAATGACAATTTAGGTGGTGTAGAGACTACTGTGTTTTTGTGGTTCTGATTTGAGTACAACTACAGTAATATTTCAGATGAAGACCAAAATGAATTGCAGCTGTTGTGGCAGAACTAAGAGTTCACCAAATGCAATCCCATAAATATTTACAATGTCAAAGAGATGAATTGAAGTCTTGGAGAGCCTGGTTCAGGCAGGTTATATATTAAAAGTTAGCAACTTTTTTTTATAAAGGCTTTATCCTGTGTGCCCAGGATATGTTACATACAGTATGCTTGTATATAATGTCAATAAATCTTACAGTAACTGTAGATCAGTATTTTTATTTCTTCTTCATGGTCTCCATGAATCATGCAAACGGGATAATCTGCACCTGCCCAGAGCACTTTTGGAACCTAAGACAAATTGTGTAATGGATTAGTCAGCTAAGAAAATGCTGCATGTATTCTGGAAGTCCTTTCTCCCAGTCTTATCCCTTGTGGGGAAAGTTTTCTTATCATGGATCTTCTGTGATTTCCTTCAACATCCTTTTACATGGCCCCAATGTTAATATGCTGAGATTTGAGTGAGGATTGACACCACAAACAGCCTGGCTTCCACCAGTGTTGTTCCCAGATGGATCCCCAGTACCACTTCTCATTGAATCCAGACCCTGGTTTACTGCTGAGTGCTCAGACAAAAATCTACTCACAGAATAGGATTACAGATCATGTGTCTTGACTGAGTCAATTGAGTTCACGTAATGTATAGCTATACTCGGGTAGTGTAATTTCATTTTATTAAACAAAGATTAAATATCATATGAATAACCTACATGTTTTGCTCTTCACTTTGTGCAATCGAAGAAGGAAAGCTTTTGTTAGCCATAGTTTCCCATCTCATCCAATCTGACAAACTGATTAGTAGCTTTTAGAGTATGATATTGTAGTGTGCACATGTCATCATTACTATAGAAGTAGAGCCTCTGTTTGTTAGATAATATCTGTTTTGCAATATTGTTTGTTAACTGTAATTTTTGTGAGCATTTTATTTAAATATTTTTGTTTGTTTAAGGCACCTTTGTCCAATTGCTTGTCCTCTTTTGTATTTGTTTGTATTTAAATATCAGCCCCTACAAGTTTCTTACTCTTCAGTCAAAAGAATGCAATCAATCGCATGGTGATAGATGAGCTGCAGAGTCCAGATATCATCCTTCCAATCCACAGCCTCAGAAATGTTCGAGCCATTGACTATGACCCACTAGACAAGCAGCTGTACTGGATTGACTCTAGACAGAATGTTATCAGGAGATCCCAAGAGGATGGCAGCCAGGTATCTAAACATGGATAGTTTGGTTCTGCAACGGGATTGGGAGACAGGGTAGAAAGGCTGTTTCGAACATCTTAAAGATCTTTTTGATGTCCTTATTCTGGAGAAACACTTAGAGCTAGTTCCTTTAAAAATGAGCATGTTGATGTTAAATTTTGAAAGCAAGAAAGTATGTTCTGAATATGCATATTAAATGGATATATGATATTTCAGTTTTCAATAGATATAGTATGTTACAAACTGATGGGTTAAAAACCAGAAATTGCTTTTGTTCAAACTGATAAATTACCTAAATGTACTTGAAAGTTAAAAAGTTAAATTACAGGGACAGCTTTATGTTATGCATTATGTTGAAATGTACAGGAGTTTGGTGCACAGGACAAGATGAACAGGAGAGGGTGTTTGTGTGAGGGTTTGTGGGGGGGGGGGGTGGAGTGTTGAGGGAGATCCAGATTTCTGTTCCATTATCTTCTTAATTTCCTATTTAATTCTGATAGAATGGATGGTGAGGGAGGTCATGCAGTTACCTGAAACAGTTGGGAATGTTTGTATTCTTGTCAGAGGATGTGGACAGCTATACTTTCATTTCATTTCATACAGCCCTTTTGGAAGTCTTGAGGCCCATTTATCCACACTACATCATATAAGGGAGGAAGAGGTTTCCTTGAGAAATATGACCAGTAGAGTGCCACAAGGTTCTGTCCTGGGCCCAGTACTATTCAACATTTTTATTAATGACTTGGAGGACAGAATAGAAGATATACTTAGCAAATTTGCAGATGACACCAGATTTGGAAGGATAGGTTATTTATCATGTCAGAAGCAAATTGAGAATACAGTTATAATGTATAGAAAAACCACAAACAAAGTTAAAAACTTGGCATTATACTGAATTTCCTTTGACCAGAAGCTGGCCACTTCAAGTGCCTCTGGTGTTGCTGTAAGAAGGTCCTCCATTGAGCATGTGTCAGGGGTCAGACTGTATTATAGTAAGTGGTCTGTGGTTTGTTCTTCTCCACACTCTCATATCACTGACTCCACTTTGTAGCCCCATTTCTTAAGGTTAGCTCTGCATCTTGTGGTGCCAGAGTGCAGTCTGTTCAGCACCTTCCAAGTCGTCCAGTCTTCTGTGCGCCCAGGAGGGAGTTTCTCATCTGGTATCAGCCACTGGTTGAGGTTCCAGGTTTTAACCTGCCACTTTTGGACTCTCGCTTGCTGAGGTGTTCCTGCGAGTATCTCTATAGATCTTAGGAAGCTATTTCTTGATTTAAGGCATTGGCATGCTGGCTGATATCTGAACAGAGGATGGGCCGGAAATGTAATTGCCTTGGTCCTTTCATTACAGGCTGCTACTTCCCGACGGATGTCAGGTGGTGCAGTACCGGCTAAGCAGTATAATTTCTCCAGTAGTGTAGGGCGTGGGCATCCTGTGATAATGCGGCATGTCTCATTAAAGGCCACATCCACTGTTTTAACGTGGTGAGATCTATTCCACGCTGGGCCTGCATATTCAGCAGTGGAATAGTAAAGTGCAAGGACAGATGTCTTCACTGTATCTGGTTGTGATCCCCAGGTTGTGCCAGTCAGTTGGAAAGATAGGATAAGAGGTCTAAATCAGAATCCAACATGACTTCAATAGATTAGAAAGCTGGGAGAAATGTGCAGCATTACATTTGGCAATAAAATGAAATGTACAAGCATAGGAAGGATGACACCTGGCTTGAAAGCAGTACATGTGACCATGAGACAAAAGGGTGGCCAAAATGATCAAAGGTTTGGAAACCAAGCCCTATGAGGAATGACTTAGGAAGCTGGGCATGTTTAGCTTGGAGAAAAGAAGACTGAGAGTGGATGTGATAACCATATTTAAATATTTCCAATGATATCCCAATGAAGAAGGGGCAAACTTGTTTTCTATTGCTCTTGAGACTAGGATATGGAGAATGCAGAAAATTGCAGAAAAAGGTTTCACGTAAATATTTTGAAGAACTTCCTGGCAGTAAGAGCTGATTCATAGTGGAATATGCTGTCTCGGTGACTCCTTCTCTGGAGGTTTTTAAGCAAAGGCTAAATGGCCATCTGCCGGAGAAGGGGGCTTTGATTGTGCTCTTCCCACATGGCAGGGGTTTGAACTGGATGGCCCATGTTGTCTCTTCCAACTCTATGGTTCTGTGAAATAGAATACAGGGTCATGTTTCTTATAATATCCAAAAAGTGAGTTCAGAAAAAAGGTGTGCAGGAATAGCATAGGGAGAGTTCTATGTCATTTCATCTTTTGGACATAAGTAGAAGCATAAGCATCAGCAGTTCATCACTTTTCTGTGGTTTGGTAGAATAACTCTGCATTGGCTAACTGTATAACTGTCCAATTCTCCTCTGCTCGTTTCCTTGGATCAATCTGTTTCTTATCTCTTTACTCTCAGAGCTTTACAGTTGTGATGAGTCCAGTTCCAAATCAGAACCTAGATATACAACCTTATGATTTGAGCATTGACATCTACAGCCGCTACATCTATTGGACTTGTGAAGCCAACAATGTAATCAATGTGACACGCCTAGATGGGAGGCCGATGGGAGTAGTGCTGAAAAGTGATCAGGATCGGCCCAGGGCCATTGTTGTGAACCCAGAGAAAGGGTAGGTGGAGTACTGCATAGAGAATTCATGCTTAAGGTTCAGGTCCTGTTTTTACTTGCTTCCTTCAATGTGTTCAGTTATTGTCTTCCCTGTCTGTTTTTTGAATTTAAGATTCTTTTCTTCACATTGAAAATGGTAAAAGCCAATATCTTCTTGCTATGCAAGATTTTTGTGCAAGAATCCTATGCCCCAAACCACCACCATATCATTTGTTGTATACAGACCATATCATTAAAATCCTTGATCCATTATGTTTCAGTACCAACACAGTAGAAAAAGAAGGATTCTCACATTCTTTACAGAGCATCTCCATCAAATCGGGAACAAGTCATAGGTTATTATTGCATCCACTGATGTGATCTAAAATCTGTTGTGGTTGAGTAAGATGTAAAAAGAGACAAACCAGAGATTAGTTGACTCTAGCTAAGCTACTGTTATCTACCTTATTTATCCAAATGGGTACCTGGCTGTGGCTCATGAGTAATTGTTCCATCTTGATTTGAGTGGGACCCAACTGGGCCTTAGTCTGAGGTCAGCCCTCCATATTGATAGATGCATATAGAAAAGGAGGCTGAACAGGACCTTGATGTGTGGAAAACAAAGCCCGAAAACTCTTTAGAATAAATATTGACAAGAGAACCACAGGATATGTTCACTGTATGGTTGCCATAAATCAAAGGACTTGAAGACACATAACAATAATTCTGTACAAGCCAGCTCACTATATTCAGGCTGTAGATCTCTTAATATAGGATGGAGCAAACCAATGTACATCTAGATGGAAAGGCTTCACTTGTGCAGGGACCATCACTTCTACTGCTGGTCAAGAAAGATTCAATGTCGTGGAACATCCTCTTGGGATATATCTTCCTCTCTTCTCATGAAAGGGAAAGCTTGCAGTATGATCCCCAGGCATCCCCATAGGAACTTGTTACTTTATATTCTGTTTCACCTTTGAGATCACCTTTATATCTATAAATTACATGAGTTTTTTTGAGGTGGAAGCAAGAAAAATGTGTTTTTTATACCTTTCCCAACATATTAGAGATCAGTCTTGGTTATAAGCTCCCACCAATTTTTGCTTTCTCTTTCTTCTCAATAGCCCAGTGGCAATTTTGAGGTCAGGTAATATGTTTGCCCTGAGCTAAGATTTGAAAGAACTCCAAGAGCAAAACAAATGATGCAAAATTATTTGCTTTCTCGTTTTAGAATCCTGGAATTTATTAGCTCATATCTTTGCTGATTTAGGAAAGGGAGGAATTAAAGGAGATGACCTAAATTCTCTAACTTTGTTTTTACAGGTATATGTATTTTACCAATCTCCAGGAAAGGTCTCCTCCTAAGATAGAAAGGGCAGCATTGGATGGAACTGAACGTGAAGTCCTCTTTTCTAATGGACTGAGCAAACCAGTTGCCTTGGCAGTTGACAGCCAGCTAGGCAAGCTGTTCTGGGCAGATTCTGACTTGCGAAGAATTGAGAGCAGTGACCTTTCAGGTATAGTAGCCTATGTTTGTTTTCTAATATGTGATTGAGATCCAACACCTTTTATTTCCCTATTTTCCTTTTTATTACTTGTATTAAATGATTTTACAAGTTACATTCAAAGTAAAAAAAAGGAAAAGAAAAAAATGAAGGGAATATATAATTAAGATAAGAAGTAAACATCAAGAAGAATGTCCTGACTGTAATAGATGTTCAACAGTGGAACTCACTGCCTCAGGTTGTGATGGAAGCTCCTTCCTTAGAAGTTTTTAAACAGAGGCCGGATGGCCATCTGTCAGGGGTACTTTGTGCTTTTCCTGCATATATTAAAAAGTGGTTGACTTCCAGTCTGTCTTCATAGTGGGGTGTTGTGTAATTTCTAGGCTGTATGGCCGTGTTCTAGCAGCATTTTGTCCTAACCTTTTGCTTGCATCTGTGACTGGCATCTGAAAAGTAATGCCTCCACCATCGTTACTTGGGTTTGGATGGGAATATTTTAATAAATCATACGGAGAAATAATCCTTAGAATGTTCTCTTTAACTACCACTATTCACTTTTCCACATAATCACCAGACAATTGGATACATTTCTGCCAACGATGAACAAGTTTTCTGAAGCTATCATGGAAGAAGTCGACACTGTTTCTGCAACCAGCGTCTCATAGTACCCATCGTGCACAAATCTTCCGATAGCCAAGCAAAGCAATAATGTGACCCACACATTCTTGTGAAAGACCAATTATCCTTGAAATTTCTCTCTTGAGTGATACGGCAATCGTCTTGAATCAATCTGTCAACCTTTTGTTTGTGAAACTCTGGTTGCTGTCACAGGACGTCCAACTGTTTGTTTGTCGTGCTAGTCAGATATTCCCACCTCAACATCTTTAAACTTGCCTAACGACGCACAGTAATCACATCAGAGCTTGCATTCTCTGATAAATCTCCTTTGGGGTGACACCTTCTGCTGTCAAGAATTCAATGACTGCACGTTGCTTAAATCGCAGGGTTCCATACTTTGCACTTTAACAACACAACCGTTCAATGCTAATGCTTCCCACCAAATGGAACTGTAGAGGAGAGTCTACTGAAGAAGCCAATACCTGCTGCATACCAGTACTTCCATCTGTTGAGGAGTTACGAAGGTGGAGGCATTACTTTTCATTCAACCCTCGTATATCGGTCAATTCAAGTAAAAAAGTCTCAGGTTTTAACTTGTTTTTTCCCCCAAATTCTCCAAATCAACTTATGAATTTGAATGCAGTCTTTCTTGACATAATTACATATCCACCACATATGGTAAAATGGCCCTACTTGTTGATTGGTTTTCCAACAAATGTTGGAAACCTCTTTAAACATTTTAGAAAGCTTTTAGGAATCGTATACCATCAGTACAATATTTAATAGAAATTTTCTTCTAAGTTATAACATAATGTAAATGTTTACATAATGTAATTTTTTATTGATCTAACAATATATTGTATCCAACATTTTGTGTCCCCTTAATCATATATTCTTTAACTTTTTCCTCTGTCATTTCCCATTTCAATAACATCTTATACATCTTAGCAATTACCATAAATATTGGTGCATCAGTAATATATAATTGCAATTCCAATTCCAATTTACTCAGTTTAAAACCGAATACCCATATTTCATTGCATAATAGTCTCCATTGCAAAATAGTAGTATCTCTGTTTTTGGGAACCTGATTTGAGGATTTCAGAATTTCTCGCGTAATAGTCACACCTCCTATCTTGGAGTAGCCTTGTAGCTCCAAGGGGCAAGCGTGTAGGTGGGTGAAGGAGCAAGAATTAGGAGTTGTCCTTTGCTTCCTCCAGCTGAGGAAGGCTTCCTAGCTCTGACTGGCCAGTGTGTGAGCAGGAGATTCTATAGCTCCCTTGACTGCTGGCCTAGGAAGGCTCTGTAGGCCCCAAATTTTGACAGCATAATTGTCATACCCCCTTTTTTGAAAGGTGGGAAGTGCGGTAATTACTTATCTCTCAATTAGCCAATTCAGTTGCTTCTCTTAGTTTCAGTTGCCAGTCATGGATGAAAGGCACTTCAGTTACTTGCCACTTTTTTGCCTGTACTATTCCTTGCTATTGTGGTCATGTACATAATTATTGTCTTCGTAAGTTTTTTAATTCATTCATCTGTCATGTTGAGAAGATACAGCTATGGTGTAAATTCTAGGTCTAATTGTAAGATATTATTAATTATATTATGTATCTTCCAATAATCCTCAGCCCTTTCATATTTCCATAACATGTGTAGAAGGTACCTCCATCTCACCTTTCCAACATAAATCTTTCCTGGTGTTATATATTTTAGCTAAGATTTAAATCTTGACTTCTTCCCTTGCCATACACATTTTGATATATCCTTTTGCCATTGTTTAAATGGTTTAGCTGTAGCTATCACAGGGATTGGTAGAAAAAAATCAGAATCCTTGGCAATTTATTCATTTTTATCAAAACGAGTCTGCCCAATAATGACAGCTGTAACTTATCCCATTTGCAAGGCTTACAAGACAGGCTGATTTTCCCTTTTTATGAAGACCATCTGAAGCATTTGCTGCAGAGCCCACTGTTTATTATGCACAGCATGTTGTTAGAAACAGATTTATGTTTATATCTAAAAGAGCCATTAGGTGGCGGGGTGCGTAAATTATTTTTGGTCATTGTTGGTTCAGAAACCCACATTCAGTTACACAACTCTATATGGATTCACAACCCACAGTTTAAGAAGCTTTGGGCTTGCTCATATTTTTCTAGCCTCTATGTGAGAATATCATAGGAGATCATTTCAGAGGCCTTACTGAAATCAAGATATGCTACATCCACAGCATTCCCTCCGTCTCCCAAGCTTGTAATTCTATCAAAAACAGATAAGATTTATCTGACGTGACTTGTTTGTAGTTTTGATACAGTTTGCAACAAAGGTGAGAAAACCCTCTTGAGAATACAAATACAACATGGATGTAAACTGTTCTGGATGTGTCTCGGTTTTCAAACTCATTTTTCTTTCTTTCCAAAGGTGCCAATCGTATAGTTTTAGAAGATTCCAATATACTTCAACCTATAGGACTGACAGTGTTTGAAAATTGGCTCTACTGGATTGATAGGCATCAACAGATGATTGAAAAAATTGATATGACTCGTCAAGATAGACGTACCAAAGTTCAGGCTCGTATTGCTCAACTCAGTGATATACATGCTGTTAAAGAACTCAACATGCAGGAATATAGTAAGTGTTATACAGCATTCTGGGGAAAAGAAACTGAATGGTCAATGGCATTCAGAATTAAGAGCTATTTGCTATGCAGTACAATCTATATGATTTTCAATTCCGTCAAACAACATCCTGCACAGCCACTCTTATGATTCAAGAGAATACTTGCATGATTAAGGTTAAGGAATAATTCTAAGGTACATGATGCAGCAACCTTACTGCCGTTCAAATATTCCATGTCTATTCAGAGTTTGAATAAGAAAATGCTGGAGTATTTTGTATGCTGCCTTGGTTCCTTGAATGAAAAGCAGGATATATACACATAAAAATATACACATGAAAAGTGTTGTCCCCTCTAATCCTTCAAATATGACACCTTAACTTTACCAAGTACAGTAGAGTCTCATTTATTCAACATAAAAGGGCCAGTAGAATGTTGGATAAATGAAAATGTTGGATAATAAGGAGGGATTAAAAAAGCATATTAAACATCAAATTATGTTATGATTTTACAAATTAAGCACCATAACATCATGTTTTACAATTAATTGACAGAAAAAGCAGTTCAATATACGGTAACGTTATGTAGTAATTACTGTATTTACGAATTTAGCACCAAAACATCTCAATGTATTGAAAACATTGACCACAAAAACATAACTAAAAGGCAGATTGCGTTGGATAATACAGAACATTGGATAAGTGGAGGTTGGATAAGCGAGACTACTGTAATTGATTTCTGTGCTCATGATTAGAGGTTACTTCATATTTTTCTGAAGGAGTCATAGGTTTGCAAATAGATTCTAATACTAAATTCCGACCAGTTCTGATTCAGAGCTTTCAAGAATTAACTTTTCAGCAGAAAATGCATTGGGCACACTGCCTTGGACAGGAATTTGTCTGCCACTACTGATTGTCTTTGTGAGGAAGAAACCCTTGCCAAGTTCTCAAGATGTAAATCTGATTTGAAAGTCTCTAATCCAAGCTGTCTTCTTTCTTAAGAGGAGGTTTAATACATTCAGCATTTTCTACTCTTATGTTCTTTTGCAGAACTGCACCCTTGTTCCCAGGATAATGGAGGTTGTTCACATATTTGTATTGTGAAAGGTGATGGAACCACTCGTTGTTCTTGCCCCATACACCTTGTCCTGCTTCAAGATGAACTTTCTTGTGGAGGTATGGTTTTCTCTCACCTTCTTTTTTTAATGTTATATCATTGCTCCATGTATAAAGCAATATCTTAAAGCAAACACTAGAATTACATGCCAGAAGTATGTAACAGCTTGGTGTTACATTTTTGCATATTACATGTACAGAAAGAAAAGGAAAATAGATGATGATGTTCTCATAGTAGGGGGCCTTACCCTATAAAGTGAGGGAACATGGACATAAACTTGTGACTTCTTCCTTCTAACTATCCTTAAGGGAGAGATCTGCTATAGCCTGAAATACCGTGTTTCCCCGAAAATAAGACAGTGTCTTATATGAATTTTTGCTCCCAAAGATGCGCTAGGTCTTATTTTCAGGTGATGTCTTATTTTTCCATGAAGAAGAATTCACATTAATTGTTGAACAAAAAAATGAACATTTATTATCTACTGTACAGTAGTTGTCATCATAAACCAACATAACCAAACAAACTGTGAATCTTATCAAGAATTTCTTGTTACTACCATTATTTCCATGTACAACAATCTATAGTACGTGCATTTACAGATCCTGCAAGCTCTGGTGTTCTGTTTGGCAGGCATGCTTCCAAACAAAAACTTTGCTAAGTCTTACTTTCGGGGGAGGCCTTATATTTAGCAATTCAGAAAAACCTCTACTAGGTCTTATTTTCTGGGGATGTCTTATTTTCGGGGAAACAGGGTAAATAGAGTGTACACTTCTTCCACACAAAATCTAATCTAGTTATCCTATTATTATTATTATTGCAATAGAATTTATTGTTGAGAACTCATTATATTTAAGAAGTTGGAAAGCAGACATCCTTGCCAAACTACTGCAAATTATTCAAGATTAATTTGTAGATCTAAATGTTTTCTTGCAGCTTACAAACTAATTAATCTTGAATAACAAATAAAGCTGTGTTGTATGAAACATGTGCATACTGGAATGAGATAATCCAAGTATGTTTTCTCTAGACATTTAATACAAAACCAGAAAGTGATGTTTGTGTGTGTGTGTGTGAGAGAGAGAGAGAGAAGGGGAGGGGGTGAGTCAGCCTCATCACATGGGGCAAAAAAGGGTCCTAGGACATTCTGCCCTAGCTTACCCATGTAGCTCGATGCTGCTCATCAGACGGTGTAGGGTGACCTGTGGTGGGGCTCTGGGTGAATTGAGGCAGAAACATTGAAGGACACTGCTGCCTCCAACATGGAAATCTCGCCAAGTTCTGTAAGGAACAATTGGGCTTCTGCTGGCATCAGCCACACGGTGACACTTCCCCACATGTGATGAAGTGCCCACTGCTGGCTGTGGTGCTGGGATTGCCCCACTGTTGCCCCAATTCCCAATGGAGGCTGGCTAATTACTACCCTGGACCTCATGCATGTGATGAGGTCCACAGAGAGAGAGAGAAGGAGGGATGGAAATCACATATTTACTACACAAGATCAGTAGTAGCTAAACTTTATGTTAAGTGTGAACAGCTGCATTGAAATAGCAGTAGTCAGCTAGACAAAGTTGCGGGGGGGAGGACTTGTGCTGAATCTAGCGTGACTCAACACAGTTATAGAAAGTACATAACTAGACACTGAGTCACAGTGTATCCATCTGCTGTACATTATATCCTCTTTAGTGTTTTTTAAAATTTAGAATTTTTGTAGAACATTGGAATGTGAGACACAAATGGTCTGCACTGAAAACAATACTCTTTTAAGTTGAAAGAAATTTGGAGATATAATAAGAAGTCATTGTAACAGCAAAACAGGGATGAGACTTACCTCCCTGAAATGTGCGCCCTTAGTCTGCAATTTGCATAATACTGATGCAAAATAACAGATCATTGCAGACTACTGTCATCTCCCCCCCCCCCCCACTTGTCTGTAATAGCTTGCTGCTTTTCTATAGAGAAGATATTTGCAAGTATGGCCCGATCTTTGTTTTTCTATAGCTAATGAAAAATGAACTTAGTAGAGGTTTTACTTGTATCGTTAAAGTTCTCCTTCTTATATATCCAGTGGCTGAGCTTTTAAACTATCCCTTCATGATGCTATGCTCATGTAAGATTGTGGACTATATGTGTTCAAAATATGTTTGCCTTTCTTTTGTTATTAGAGCCTTGAGTGCATGTTTTGTGGTTTTGCTATTGTTACATCAGATTGTCAGCATAAGGGACCCAGTTCAAAGTAGACCTTTAGCTACTGAGTCCCTTTGGGTGAGAAGGGCGGGATAGAAATATTGGAAATAAATAAATAAATGGGTGCTTAGAAGATGTTAGCTTTTTGTACCACACCAGATTCCCAAACAGAACCAGGAACCCAAGCCTGCCATTTGCATTACCCAAAAATATACACTTGATTAAGCTTACCCTCTGCTAGCATGCTGGTTCAGATCAGGTTCTGTACTGGCATATTGTGAAAAAAACTCTGTATTTGGTTCCAAAGTATAAAGCTGTACTCATAAGTATACATGTAGTGTCAGTATGATTTTTCCTTTCCCTACTTTCATATATTAAAAATATAATCCATCATGTCAAAGTAGCATAGCACTGGTCTTGCTTGCAAACGAAGTAGGAAAATGAAAGAAAGCATACAAATATGTACAGTAGAGTCTCACTTATCCAACACTCGCTTATCCAACATTCTGGATTATCTAACGCATTTTTGTAGTCAATGTTTTCAATACATCGTGATATTTTGGTGCTAAATTCGTAAATACAGTAGTTATTATGTAGCATTACTGCATATTGAACTACTTTTGCTGTCAAATTTGTTGTATAACATGATGTTTTGGTGCTTAATTTGTAAAATCATAACCTAATTTGATGTTTAATAGGCTTCTCCTTAATCTCACCTTATTATCCAACATATTCGCTTATCCAACATTCTGCCGGCCCGTTTAGCTTGGATAAGTGAGACTCTACTGTACATAGCGAGCCATTGGATTGTTCAGTGGCTACTTTGGATATAGTGAACACATTACTACCACTACTACTACTACTACTACTACTATGGTGTTGTTGCTGTTGTTGTTTATACCCTGCTTTTTCTCTCCACAAGGAAACTTAAAGTGTGGTGTGGTGCTCCAATTCTCTTCAATGTGCAGTTCAGCTAAACATTAATTTCGGTTTTCCAGAAGTCTCTTATACCTTCCAGACATGTTATTTATATGGCTTGTTCTTCAAATAAGCAAAGCATCAATTAAAAAAACCCACAAACCTCCTCTTTTTTTTTTTTGTAACAGAACCACCAACATGCTCCCCTCAACACTTCACGTGTTTCACAGGGGAGATTGACTGCATTCCTGTAGCTTGGCGCTGTGATGGGTTCACTGAATGTGAAGATGCCAGTGATGAAAAAAACTGTCCTGTATGCTCAGAATCCCAGTTCCAGTGTGACAGTGGGCAGTGCATTGACAGTGCCCTTCAGTGCAATGGAGAACCAAATTGCCAAGATAGCTCAGATGAAAAGAAATGTGAAGGTATCAATATTTCCAACTGCTTTTGAGTAAAAACAGTGTTGGGGGTAAAGGAGGAGGAGGTGAAGAAATTTGAAATACTTTCTGACAACAAAAACCTTGTTGAATTATATGTTTGTTCCAGTATATTGTGACTAGTTTCCTTTTGTTATTTGCATAATAACAACAAAAATAAAACACTGAACCCAGAAAAGTCAATTTCAGTGGTAAATGAAAGTGACTTCTGCTGTCTCTAGAAACTATGTACATTTTAGTGAGTTTACATAGCTTCTCTTTTTGTTACTTGTATTTTAATTTCATTTGTGGTTC
This sequence comes from Anolis carolinensis, assembly GCF_035594765.1. Lineage (NCBI taxonomy): Eukaryota > Metazoa > Chordata > Lepidosauria > Squamata > Anolidae > Anolis > Anolis carolinensis. The sequence continues at coordinate 99,389,043 of NC_085845.1, read as the reverse complement.
TTTGTATTTCATACATTGGTGACTGAGAGTAGAAAGGTAAAAGGAGCCAACCACTGCATTACATTTCCAATAAATATTCTTTCGCTTAGGTTAGATTTTAGCTTGTTGTTCTGACATCATATACCAATGATACTGTATATACTTGAATATAAGCCAAGTTTTTCAGACTTTTTTTAAGGCTGAAAAAGTACCCCTCGGCTTATACTCGAGAGAGTTGTGGAAGTTGAAGTCCAAGAACCCTGGGGGGCCCAGATTTGCCCATGCCTGCACTGTGGTGCTGGCATAAATAATCCATGGAGATGGCAATGGCGCGTGCCAACCTCTTTTTGCCACACATCTCCCTTTTCTTACCAGAGGGAAGCCAAGGAGCAGCCACTGTCACCTTTGGAAACCCAGCCTCCTACTTTCCAGTAATGGGAAATGTGCGCACCAACTTTCTGTTCTCACCGTGTTTGTGTCTCTTGCCTCCCTCTTCTCTTTGCGCAAGAAGGCCAAAGGCACGTGCAGAGTGAGAACAGGAAGCTGGTGCCACTGGCGTACGTGTGCCCACACCCTTCCTATTATTGGAGAGCAGTAGGTTGGGTTTTCAAAGGCAATGGCGGCTACTCCTTGGCTTCCCTCTGGTGAGAAGAGGGAAGCGTGTGGCCATGTACTCATTTCAATATTATGTCCAGTGTTCTATGCCCATTTAATCATATGGTCTTTTTAGCAGTAATCATTTGAAACTCTGTGCCCAACCACATTCATGGGTGGTTCGTGGTTGCACAGATATGATGATTTCAAATTGGATCCATCTTTTTGAAACACTCTGCATTACACGGGGAATAGAGTGTTGTGTTGTTTATTTCTATAATTGAAACTTTGGTTATCATTTTTTCTCTCCAGTGCTTTGCTTAACAGATCAGTTCCGATGTTCCAGTGGTCAGTGCATTGGGAAGAATAAGAAATGTGACCAGAATTTGGATTGTAGTGACAACTCTGATGAACAAGGATGTTGTAAGTGTGAACATTTACATTTAGATATTACACTGCAATTGCTATTATAGCCTAGCTCTTAAATTATCTTGATTTATGATTTAAGATGAAAACAAGTGTTTTATCCTTATTTACTCAAGTCTAATGCGCCACCAAATGTAATTTAATGCACACCTCAGTTTTCAAGATCATGAAACTAGAAAAAGTATTTGCTGGTGTTGTCATAGGCTTTCATGGCCGGGATCACAGGGTTGTTGTATGTCTTTTGGGCTGTGTGGCCATGTTCCGGAAGTATTCTCTCCTGACGTTTTGCCCACATCTATGGCAGGCATCCTCAGAGCTTGTGAGGTATTTGCTGGTGAATGTAATGCACAGTGGCAAAAAGTGCACTCTTTGTAATTTGATGAAAAAAGGTGCATTACAGTTGCCGTGTGCTTAGAATTCCTTTAAAAACAAAAGTTTTGGAAAGGAAATAGAGAAGTAGGTAACTACTCCCTCAAGACGGCTCTACTGTTCATTCCACGGGATGCATCTCTGTTGCAAATGAATGCAGCCTGGTACCATTTGAATTGCCTTGACACAATGTTATGCAATCATAGGACGTGTAGTTTTCCAAGGTCTTTTGTCTTCTTTTCCTCACCATACTACAACTCCCATGATTTCACAGAATGAATCACAGTATTTTTAATGTCATCAGACAGCATTAATTTTACAGTATAGATGCATCTTAGGTTATTGCAAAGTTATTGGGAGAATCTACACTGGGATTAATGCAGTTTAACACCAATTTAACTGCCATGGCTCAATGCTATGAAATCATGGGGGCTGTAGTTTTACAAGGCCTTTAGCCTTCTCTGCCAAAGAAGGCTGGTGCCTCATCAAAGTACAGCTCCCAGAATTCCATAGTACTGAGCCATTGCAATTAAAAGTGGTGCCAAACTGTACTTATTTTGCAGTGTAGAAACACTCTTGGAGGACTGAGGGTTACATCCACCATGAATTCAAAAGAGAAACATACGTTAATTTCATGAAAAACTCCTCTGATTAAGTGGAAGTAAGTCCTGTTATGGAGACTAAATACTCCAAAAGCAATGGGTCCTATCTGACCTTGGAAACTAAGCAGGGTCAATGCTGGTAAATATTTTAATGGGAGAACATAAATGAATACCAGTTGTTATAAAAACATGTGTCAAACACAAGGCCCGAGGGCCAAATCTGGCCAGCCATGCCAATTTATGTGGCCCTCAAGACCAGAGTCTAGCTCTTACCTCAGTCAACAGCTTTTCCAAAGCAGTTAGAGGAGAATAAAAGAGCCAGGTTGAAAAGACAGACACTTTCTCTCCATTCTTCCCTTCTCTCTTGCTCTTGCTCTCCCTCCCTTCCTGCTCCTAGTGCTGCCCTTATTAGAAGAGGCCACTGGGGACTCCTAAAATGGCTTTGTAGCCTAAACTGTTCCTTGCTGGCTGCTTTACTGCAGTTATTCTCTTCCCCTCTTCTCAATTCTCCCCCCTTTTATCCAATGGTCAAGTGGTTCTGATGCCATGAAGAGGCCAAACAGCTTTCAGAATGGAGTGCCTCCTCCCCATGGGACTGAGTCGCTTGTCCCCATGTTCAAACAAACCTAAAGACTTCATTTAAGAAAAAAATTAATTAAAAAGATCAGCAAAGAAGAAACTGGGGAGAGTAAAAGGGAGGGAGGAGGAACCCACCAGATATTCCAAACATCAACTTTGTCTGTTCTAACTGGACAATTGTGGTGGCTCCAATGAAACCCAAGAGTATTAAAATCAGTAAGATCATTACCCCCCCCCCCCTTTAAAAATGACTCTTCACAATGTTATTTCTACCCGAACTTGGTATAGAGAGGGCAACACTAACCAGAATGCAATGAGATGGTGTGTGATATGATTTCTCAGGCTATTTAGCTACTGTATATGTTAATGGGGAGTTCCATTTCTACAGTCTTACAATTGCAACCAGCCTTTGAAAAAGCTGCATTTTCACTTTTCAAGCATTAATGTTAAGCCTCTTTAATTTTACCTACTCCAACACTGGCCATATTTTCCCCTCTCAAGCATTAATGTTAACCCTCTTTCCTTTTTTTTCTACTCCAACACTGGCCATATATATATTTCACATCCTTCACTACCCATTAATAGTGTGTAGCAGCATAAGAGGCAGATGGTATTGGGATAAAGAGTGCCTGTTGCTATTTTTTTAAAAGCAGCATACTTGATAACACTTGGTTTTTCTTCTGCCTTACTTTCAGACACAACTGAGGAACCAGCTCCACAAGCCAGCAGTACAATAGGTTCTGTTGTTGGTGTAATTCTCACTCTTTTTGTTGTTACTGCTATGTACTTCGTCTGCCAGCGGGTATTGTGCCCAAGGATGAAAGGGGAAGGTGAAACAATGACAAATGACTATGTGGTGCATGGGCCAGCTTCTGTACCTCTAGGCTATGTGCCTCATCCAAGCTCTCTCTCTGGATCTCTTCCTGGTTGGTCATCATACTTAGATGCATTTCTGAATGTTGTTGCACTGAAATTCTTGTTTCTTAGTAAGGTTTGCAGATGTGTGCTGGAAAAGCAAATGTTGATTATGGCATCCTAGCTTGTTAAATGTTAATTCACAGAAGTGGAAACTAGAATACTTAAATTGTTTTTTTTAAGTGAAAGTGTAATTTGGAATTAAATTATTAATCTATTTCTTCTACTGTCATAAATCCCAGCGTTCTCAGATACACAATAAGGTAGACTATACATCATGTTTATCAAAGTTCTGTAAATGACTGATGGGAGAGGGCTGAACAGTGATCAAGATACACACAGAGACATTAATATAAAAGTCTATGAGGATAGGTGGAGTGCTATAAAGAGATGCAAAGTTAAGGCTTACCAAATAAAACTTACAGCCTTCCTCTTGCTGACTATTTTCAAAATAGAGCATGGCTTCCCCACATGTAAATCTAATCACAGAATTAATTCCTTCATGTGAAATGGTGCTGAGAAAATACAGTTATGAATCTTCACTCTTTCTCTTTCCCTTTTTAGGAATGCCCCGTGGCAAATCTGTGATCAGTTCACTCAGTATTATGGGTGGAAGCAGTGGACCTCCCTATGACAGAGCTCATGTTACTGGAGCATCATCCAGTAGTTCTTCAAGCACTAAGGGTACTTACTTCCCTCCAGTAAGTCATCTTATTGTCCAATGTTCATTGCACAGATGAATTACTATATGAAAACTGAATTGTGAAATTTTAACTAAAGGTGATTCAGTTAAGTGGTTTTTGTAGCCAACCTGTGTCTAGAATTTTGAACAAGTGAACAGAGTGCATTTGTTAAGGCAACCATTAATGTAGTGGGGAAGGAACAGAGTCTTTCTAGTCTAATCTATTGATTTCTGCATCAATCTGTAACTACAGTAAGAGTCTCACTTATCCAATGTAAACGGGCCGGCAGAGCCTTAGATAAGCGAATATGTTGGATAATAAGGAGAAATTAAGGAAAAGCCTATTAAACATCAAATTAGGTTATGATTTTACAAATTAAGCACCAAAAACATCATGTTATACAACAAATTTGACAAAAAAGTAGTTCAATACATAGTAATGCTATGTAGTAATTACTGTATTTACGAATTTAGCACCAAAATATCACGATGTATTGAAAACATTGACTACAAAAATGCGTTGGATAATCCAGAACGTTGGATAAGCAAATGTTGGATAAGTGAGACTCTACTGTATTTTCAAAAGCAATGCACAAATTTGCATTATTTTTTCCTCAAACTTGGGTTTTTCATATTTTAATTGAAACTGTACATTTTACAAACATGTTGTTACCTTGTGATGAGAACCACAACACAAAAGGGAGATAATAAATTGTCTTTAGGCCATATGTATAGAGTGCATATGAGACCTAAATTAACTTCATGTTCAGAGTTTGAGCCCATATACGTACATACAGTAGAGTCTCACTTATCCAAGCCTCGCTTATCCAAGCTTCTAGATTATCCAAGCCATTTTTGTAGTCAATGTTTGCAATATATCATGATATTTTGGTGCTAAATTCGTAAATACAGTAATTACAACATAACATTACTGCGTATTGAACTACTTTTTCTGTTAAATTTGTTGTATAACATGTTTTGGTGCTTAATTTGTAAAATCATAACCTAATTTGATGTTTAATAGGCTTTTCCTTAATCCCTCCTTATTATCCAAGATATTCGCTTATCCAAGCTTCTGCCGGCCCATTTAGCTTGGATAAGTGAGACTCTACTGCACTTATTATGTACATATATGCAAATGCAGGTATTCAAAATCCAAAAGGATTAAAAATTCAAAACATTCTGGGCCCCAAACATTTTGGATAAGAGATCCTCAACCTGTATTTTGGAAGTAATCATTTGTAGTGCTATGTTTGATAAAGATTGCCTTACTGTTACGAATATTTATTTGACACTCCTTTTGACTTCTATTCAAACTAATTCTTCCCATCATTCATTTTGGTATCTTTCAAAGATATTGAATCCTCCTCCATCACCAGCTACAGAGCGTTCACATTATACTATGGAATTTGGTTATTCTTCAAACAGTCCATCAACTCATCGATCATACAGGTAATATTACTAGCATATATGGAGCTATTGTGCCCCTTTCCAAAAAAGTCCCTTAAGCTTGCCTAGCCCACAACAAATTACTTACCTGTCTGTGCATATATAGGAAGAAATTTATAAAACTCATTCCATCTTGGTACTGGCTCATCAGAAAAGGTTGTTTGCACGTTTCCTTCTATGCCTATTGCTATCTCATTAAAGAATCAAAGCCAGATTTAATTCCCAATTCTATAATTCTGTGACATTCCTTTAGGGTGCTCAGTGCATTTTTAGAGATATGTCTCTGTGCTTAGCAAACTTCCTAAGCCAATTTAAAATGTTGGACAAAGCAAGTGAATAAACAGGCTACTCAAATGCGCTTCTGTGTGAGACTTGCAACTCGTGCAAGATTGTTTTACTTTAGGGGTATGTGAAACGACAGAAATCCATTTGAAATTTTGCTTCCTCCCCACTCCCCCCGTTCTGTTTTTGGGATTCTTCCTAAAACTAAAATAGAACTCTGGATCCCAAATTACACATCTGAACGACCCTTTTCCGAATCTTCCCAAAAATAGAACAAGGGGACACTCGAAATTCCAAACGAAAACAGAATGAAAACAGAAAGGATTTCTGCCGTTTTGCACCCCTACTAAAATTCCAATCTAAGGAATCTGTTGTCACTTTTTATACAATCAGAATAGGACTGCAATCTGTCTTTATCTTTTATTCTAACCACCAACAGCATACCAAAGAGAAACAAGTACAAAATGTGCTTGATGTTTGACATTGGCAGGTTGACACATCATGTAAAGAAAATCTGAAGTTCATTATGATGCCAATGTCTTATTTCCTCTCACCCTTTTTTGGCCCAGTTACAGGCCATACAGCTACCGGCATTTTGCTCCTCCCACCACGCCATGCAGCACAGATGTTTGTGACAGTGACTATGCTCCCAGCCGGAGAGTGATGACAACAACCGTGGGCAAGGGTTACACAAGTGATTTGAACTATGATTCTGAGCCTGTGCCTCCACCACCAACGCCACGCAGCCAGTACTTATCAGCAGAGGAGAACTATGAGAGTTGCCCGCCATCTCCGTTCACGGAACGGAGCTACTCACATCACCTGTACCCACCACCCCCTTCTCCCTGTACAGATTCCTCATGAGAAATTCCCTCCCTCCTTTGACTGCCTCCAACTCACCAGTGTAAATAATGATTTCCCTTAGCAAGAGGGGGGAGGACATGAGGTAGGGCATTGTGTGTACAGTTAAAATGTATTACATGGGGTGGGGAAAGTGGGCATGTATAGAAGGCAGTGATAAAAGTTATTTATATTATTTTACTAAAAACAGAGTTTGCTGCTTTGTGCCATAAGAATTTTTTAAAAATTTGTATACAAAGGGTTTTTTATTTTTTCAAATGGAACACAAGAAGATGCCTTAAATCAGTCAAGTGACTGACCATATAAGGAAATGTTGCTGTTCAATGAGCCAAATACCAAAAAAGGGAGAGAGAGTGGGCTTTTTAATAAGGAAAGAGGTCAAAGGAACCTGTCATGAAGCAGCATATATAAGTAGGTGCAAAGAGCTGAACTTGGATTTTTAATTCTGATGGGCCAGCAGTTCAAATCAAACTTGGAAACTGCAGGGCAGAAAACTAACAATATACAAAGGGCTTTGTTTTCTACAAGAATCCAACAATCACAGCAGTGACAATTTTTATGCAAAGTTCTGACCGTAATAGCACCTTGTTGCATATGGAAGACTTGACAACATTTTTCTTTTGACATTAACTTTTTATATGGATTCCAGACCATTTTATCAGATACATGTGATAAAGTAGACTAAAACTCAAAAGAAATTAATGTCAAATAAAACTTGTTAGCCTTTTACATGCTACAGGACTCTTGATAGTTTTTACTCCCACAGACCAATAAACACCCCCACTCCCAAAGTTTTGAAAATGGCATCCTTTGTTTATTTGAAATAAATCGTTTTATCATTTTGTTTCCCATTCTGGAAGCATCAGCCTTCTTGCTGGCTGTGCCTTGTTAGTTTTTTGTTTGTTAGTTAATGCAGCCCTTCACTGAACATTTCCCCATGATGAGATAAGAAATAGGCCTAGAATGTGTTTGTACACACTGCCTCAGTTGCCTCCCTGTTCTGTTTTATAGGGTAAGGGAGATTCTGCATTCAGATACATGATGGGACCCCTGGAGTGCACACACATGTGGCCTAGTCCCTGTCTTACTGCAGCTATAGCCCTGGGGACCGAAACAATGAACAAAAACACCTTTCTGTATGTGTGTGCGCATTTTATATATATATATATACACACACACACACACAAATATGTGTGAGAGAGAATTATGGTTTTTTTTCTGTTGTCCTATCAGCTCACTGCTGTTTCCAGGATAATGACAAGGGTAATTGTACCTGAGTAAATTTCCTGCCTGCTCTTCAAAATATTTCAATGCTCCCCAAAGTTTTCATATTTTTATACCACATAATAATAAATAATAATAATGATAATTTAATGTTGAAGTAATAGTTTAATGTAAATTAAATCCTATATTCTTGCAGTACTTTCAGTGTATAGTAAATGTCACAGTATAAATTTATATATTTAAAAATACTCTTGTCTTTAATAGGAAGCTTTTACAATTATTTTCCTTCACAATAGACTCTGAAGCCCTAGATTGTTGGTAATACTTCTTATTCCTGTTGGTGCAGCTATGATGTTAAATCAGATGATCCTTGCAGAGTGATTTCAAGGTGCTGTTCAAATCACTGTGAATGTCTGTTATTAGTTATTATTTGCCAAAGTATTTTGTTAGCATTATATATTTTGTTTCACTTTGTCTTTGTCCCTTCACTCATGTGGGGGAAGCCTTTAATTTTATAATAGCTTTACATAGTACCAGAAAGTCAGTACATGAACCTGCTCTAAATTTTCATTTCCTGGAGTTTGCAGCATTTTCTGTTGCTGCTATTGCTGCATACTGTTCAGGTGATGAGCATCTGAATCAAGTCTTTCTTAAGTGTGAATTTTAGGAATTCAAAGTTGAAAAGGTTTTTGCAGGGGGTCTTCTTCCTAAAGTGCTGGAGTGCAAATCATAGGGGAGAATCTTTGGATGGTTGGAAAGTGGGGGTTACCCCAGTGGATTTTGTTTAAGTTGCATGAGGAGGTATCAAGTACCTTCTTGAGAAACAGTTTTGCCCTGTTGCACAGCAGTAGCTGAATAGTGCTAAGCATCTCTTTGCAGCACTGGGCCAAATGCCCACAGATTGACTGAAAGAAATCCCAACTGGGCCACCTTTCCGCTTCTAGGGCCTACAGATAAATGCACTGGCAGAATGCTGTGCTCTACCTACTACAAATAAAATTTTGACCATTACTGTGATTTTTCACAGATGTAAGAAATGACATTTTCTAAGAGCTGCATTGTTCTAATAGATATGCTATGATTTCTCCAGCAAACCTGCATAGTGTTTGCTGAACTAAATAGGCAAAGTGTGAAAACTTGAAGCCTATGCCTTCAGTTGCTTGCCTCAATACTGGGTCTCTGATGGTATAAATTCCCCTTTAATACTTTGTTTACTGTAGTATATATTAATGCAACTGAAATAATCACGGTAACCACATTTAATATATGATACACTTTTTACTTTTTTCTTTGCTAGTCTCAGTTTAAGATGTTTGAGACTGCAATCATTGCCTGCTTCTGAATATATTGTTTCCTGGGCATCTTTGCAAACTTGAGTGCTATTTAATTTCAGCTTCCAGAAGCTGAGTTTTGTTTCTACTTTATGAACAATCATTTGGGTCTAAACTGTGTGCCAGAAAGTGCCCTTTACAAAAACTTGTCTTTGTTTCCTAGTTTTAAGTGCATCGAATTGGAAATTCATTGGGTTTATTGAACTTGACTTCCAAAGGCAGGTGGATCAAGATTGCAACCCTATATTTAGAATTATTTTCAGGCTTTTGTTCTGAAGGCGAGTTTACACAGATTCTGCAAAAATGTTGGATAACAGGCACTCCATTTCAAATTCTTGAAATTCTGTAATTGTTTGGCTCTTCTGTACAGGAAGGGCATGCATGGATGAGGTCTTCTGAAAAATTGATATATTATAAACAAAAAGGAATTTCCCTGCAGTGATCACTATGTCAAAGCTGGAGTGATATGAAAAAACTCAATGTTTGCACCACTCTGACAAGAAGTTAGTATGTATTTATGTGGATTCAGAGTATTGCTTTGTCTCAGTCTAACTGCTTGTACTGTATTAGCAACAATCTTGCAAAGTGTGTATCTGTGCCTATTTCTGTTATAAGGTGGTTGAGCTTATGCTATAGTATTTTCTTTCTGTAGCAGAAACCGGATTCCCTGCCTCCTGTGCATTTAGAACGGTTAAGAATCTTGTGATCTTCCATAAACCTTCCTCGCTTAGTTTCTCCATACCTCACAACCTCTGAGGATACCTGCCATAGATGTGGGCGAAACGTCAGGAGTGAATACTTCTGGAACATGGCTATACAGCCCGGAAAACTTACAACAACCCGGTTAAGAATCTTGTGATCTTCCATACATTTTAGAACTTGGAAATGCCGAGAGTTGCAGTTCACACATCTGTAAAGTGTGTGTGATGTATACTCAATTTAGAAGACTTAGTATACAAAAATACTTAGTTTTGTATGATAGGTAGCTGTCAGATTTCAGTGAAATATAAAAAGCAACCCCGGAAAGCAAGCCGCTACCCTTGCCTTCTACCAAATGCTGCTTTGACTCAACAGTAATAACCTTGGAACAAGGTGATCAGTTGCCTATTTGTTCCATTACTACATGCTGAAACGAATCCTATAATTCAATTGTTGTTAGAGATGAATAGCATCCCTTTAAATGAAAATAAAATGTTTGGTCATGGGCACTAGGCTGTGTAAGCTTGGCATTTCCTTTATCTTTCTTCAGTGCCATTTTGGCCTTTTCCTATAGTTAATCACTTGTGTATCACCTGTAGTCTCTGCAAACACTTTGTTTAGAAGGAAATGTACTCGGGTCGTAAAGGGAGTGAAACTACAACAGCCTCCTTGGACCAAAAAGAAAAAAAGGCACACACTGAATAAAACTAAAGAAAAGCTGTTGCTTTCTCTTGGGAGTTCAGTTATTTCTGGGCTTTCCTGAAAGGGTATTCTGCACTGTTCTCTTGTGCCAACATCATTTTAGGAGGAGTGTATAAACTGCCACTTTTACCAACCCTTTAACCAGGAAAAAAGTTTAGAAAGATTCAAATGCTTGAGTTTTAATTTAATACTCTATAAGCAGGTTTTGTTAAAACAGGTAATACAGAGTTCATTGTTTAATGCATTTCTAAACCATTTTTTAAAAGAAAGAACAACTATAATGTGGAAACTTCTTTCTGTTTTAGAGTCTGCTTTTTAGACATTTTGTTTTACAAAACACAGCGTTAATCAGGTTTCAAACGCACCTGTTTAAATTTTACACCTCGCAATCACTGTACCAAAAATAGCTTGTAGCTGGATTATTGGTATATTACCTTAAAATCCAATTCTAACAGATGCCAAATAGTGAAAGCATTTGTTAGCAGAAAGTACTGAATTTAATAAAATCACGCTTACCTGTGTTATAAGCAGATAAGAATTATAAAATCCAAAATCAATGTGCAAACATGTATACTTTATGTTTTGTTTGCTTCTGCTGCTAACTTCCATAGTTCAAAGTCATTTTTTTTATTTTGACTATACTAATAACAAAGAACTACAGTGTAAAGCAGATTTAAGATACCTGGCAGCTTATCACAACATTTAAATAAGGAAAGGGGAAAGCAGTTAGGTGTAGGCATGCCTGTCTTATTACAAAGGAAATAAGATGGCAACAGAAATTTGTCTCCTCACAGAGGCTTGGACAGGTGGTAGGAATATTTCAGTTGATCATTGAGTTAAATCTGTCACTGACTAGCTGACCAGGGGAAAATGAATAATTTCATTTATAAAGGGGAGATACTATCTGTCATAAGCTGAACATACCTTGTGTGCAAGTGAAGGATGTGGTACTGCTTTTGAACTTCTAAATGTGTTATAAAGGTTTTTGTTTTAAAAAAATTAATCTGTTGCTGTCTTTTAAAAATCCAGCTAGCATGTTCATAGATTTCTACACAGTGGTGCTTTGCAAGGATGTATTATAATGACCAACATTTGGTCAGCCCTGTTCATTCATTCACTAACACTTTTTATATTGTAAAATAAAATCACTTTATTTGAAAACTGTATATATCCCATGTACAAAAATCCCCAATCCTTTTCCAATTATTATACATGGAGCTGTAACAAATAAAATGTTGATTTTTATAAGCTTCAGCGGGTAATATCTTTTCTTTATGGTAATAACAAATGCATGCCACAATATTTTATCTAAGTAAATAACAGAACTCCTGCCAACACTTTTAGATGAGGTATGGACTAACAACAGCTCATGGGCCGGATGCACCCCTTTCTGGATGGGTCTGGAGTTGGAAAATATTTTGGGGAAAGCAAACAAAGGGGTTGATTTCCAGGTTATACAAATACATTCTGGAGTATAACCTGGAAGACAATTGAATAAAAGTGGTAATGATCTCAAGTCCAGAGACTTAGGGAAAAATACAGATTTGGATAATTGGGAATACTTATGGAACAAAGGTACTTAGATTTTCAGTAGTGGGTTCTATCAGAGAAAATATGTTTAAAATATTCTCTAGAAGTTATATAACTCCTGAATTAATGGCTAAAATTGATAAATCCCAAAGGGGGGAATGTTGGAGATGCAAAATGTAGAAAGGCACCTTCTTCCGTGTTTGGTGGACCCGCATGGTGGTAAAAAATGTTTTGAAAAAGGTGAGTAAAGAAACCAACAAAATGATTACTAAGAAGATTTTTTAAAAAAACAGAGCTCTAGAGGAGGGATTTCTTATGTTTATCTCATCTGAGGCTATCTATGTAGAATTTAGAGCACAGGATTTCCACAAAACTCCTGAGCTACATTTCTAGTTTTTATTATCATTACAGGCTATAATTATAGTACAGTAGAGTCTCACTTATCCAACGTTCTGGATTATCCAGCACATTTTTGTAGTCAATGTTTTCAATACATGATATCTTGGTGCTAAATTCATAAATACAGTAATTACTAGGTAGCATTACTGCCTATTGAACTTTTTCTGTCAAATTTGTTGTATAACGTTTTGGTGCTTAATTTGTAAAATCATAACCTAATTTGATGTTTAATAGGCTTCTCCTTAAACTCTCCTTATTATCCAACGTATTCGCTTTTCCAACGTTCTGCCGGCCCGTTTATGTTGGATAAGTGAGACTCTACTGTATAATAAATACAGACACACCCAAGAGACAGTTGCTTGTTCTCTCTGTCACAATTGCCATCACTAATTGGAATTCCCACTAATAAGCATATAATAAAATAGGTTTTAAATAAATGAGACCTGTTTATGAACTTTCCAAAAAGAACTGCAAACAAATAATTTAGGATCCAGCACCTTGAAGGAGCTGGGGGTGGTGACGGACGACAGGGAGCTCTGGCATGGGCTGGTCCATGAGGTCACAAAGAGTCAGAAACGACCGAGTGAATAAACAACAAAGAATCCAGTCATGAGCATGGCATACAGTTATTGGGGTTAAACCTCAGGGGTTTCAGTCAGGCTGCAACCTCAGTAACTTAGTTGTGGGACTACTCTGTGGCAGAAATAGGAGAGGGAACATGTTGCCTTCCAGATGTTGCTGAAAAGCATTTCTTAGCATTTCTCACCATGGCTAGTCAAAGTTTCAGTCCAACAATGTATGAATACAGAATTCCCACTACTGGAGACACCCATTACTCATCACATCTTCTGAGAAATCCTCACTCCAATGAACATCTATTACATCTCAAGATTTTAACATCAAGCCAACTTCCCTGCTCCATCCTTGCTTTTTGTAACCTGCTGCTTAATAAATGATCTGAAGATCTTAAACACCTGTAGACATGTCAATTGGCCTAATTAATTTAATGGAGCTGGCTGGGCTGTAGCACAGCTAGTAAATCACCAGCAGTAATAAGATCTACCAACTGAAAGGTGGCCAGTTCAAAGCCCGGTCAAAGTGAGCACTCAACCGTCGGGCCCAGCTCACTGTTCGACAACAGCTTAGAGCTGTAAGTAGAGAAATTAGGTACCGCAAGTTGCGGGGGAGGTATTCTCCAACACCATAAAGAACAAGACCAGAAAAGTGGTGACCAAGAGCAAGGTGGAAGGAGGAAATCCTGATGGCTCTTCGTCATAGAGATGGAGCAACAGCACACCCCTGTGACTGAATCCAAGCTCAACCACAACCTTCAAGGCACCAAAAAAGAAATAAAAGAACTTCAAGACAACATACCTCCGTCTGTCTGTCGGTTCTGTTCTGTCCTGTTTGTCCAAACGGCACTGAATGTACTGTGATATGCCCCGAGTCCCCTTGGGGAGATAGGGTGAAATATAAAGAAAGTGTTACTATAATTTTATGATATGGGCTGGGATACATCCTCTGGTTTTAAAAAGTAAGCAATGCCTTTCAAGAAAGGAAGTAGAGATGTTACAGGTTTAGTTTATCATGATCCATAGGATAAGGTGCAAAACTTCCCACTGTATATAAAATCTGACATTTATTACAATGGGGCAGCAAGGCTTATGAGCAGAACTGGGAAAGTCATGAGGCTGGCACTTTCAATGCTGACATGCTGAATGTTTTTGCAAATAGAAAAACAGTACACTCATTTATATTAAAAATTTTATTGAGATGATGTAATTACAAGCATTTAAAAAGTATTTGTAACTTACTGGCCCTGAGAAGAGGCATTCTTGCTTGCTTTGTTTACATTCATTCAATTCAATCCCTTAACCCCACACCTTGAAGGAAAAAAAGGAAGAGCCATCATCAAGAAACTATAATTTACTTTAAGAAAATAAAAAGTTTTTTTCCATTAAAAAAACCCCACCTTTTCATTTGTAATTTGCATATGGCAGCAACCATTTAAAAAGAAATGGAAAAGAAACACATCCTCTCCCCTATGAATGGAAGTTTTCTTATAAAACACTCAATTCGTATAGGGCACTTGCAGTAGGGTTATTCCTCAAATATATATAATTTAAGAACAGCCCTCCTAGGAATGCTTTCTACTGTTGGCGATTGCTGCTGGTTGGGTAGATAAGCACAATATATATCCTGTCAAGAGGAGACAGTTGGGAATTTGCCTCACAGTTATCATTTCCACTAGCAACCACGTTTTACTCATAATGTCTATTTGAAATAGAAACAAAAGAAACTGGATTTGATTTCTGAATATGAAAAAAACATCATCACATGGAACGTTATTTTTTCCAACTGCCACAATTGCTTCTGATCAGGCTGGTAATCACACAATTCATCAATTCATTGCCTTTCTCTGTACAGTCTGGGCTTCTTGCATTGATTAAAAAACATTGTAGATTTGCAGCTGCATTTAATCAGATAATTTGCATTTACTGTAACTAAATAGACTAGCCTTTTCTCCCCTTGGTAGAGTCAGTCAATTGGAATTTGCAAATGATGAACTGCAAACTCAGGAAGAATAAATGGAATTGGAGCCTTATGCAAATGTCTACTATAGTAGTTAATCTGAAAGATGTGAAGTTAATGAGTATGATTTGAAATTTTTAAAAATCAATAAAACATGTTGGCCATGGAACTTGTTCTGCCGCTTTGAGTCTCCTTGTGGAGGGAAAAAGTGAAGTATAAATAATCATAAGAAGAATAATTCTGTTGCCATTTGGGAAGCAGCAATTCTGCTGGAACTACTTTGAAGTGGTTCTGAGTGCCAAATATCTCTTGGACTATTTAACTAGCCATTATATAAATAACAGACAAGCAAAATAAAGGTCATTGTGGAGTAAAGGAAGACAGGAATAGGGGAATCCACCTGTAGGAACAGTGAGAGGCAAAAAGTGATGACTTACATGACAGAATATGGATCTCATATCTGTGCAACGTTCCTATCGTGGTTCCTAATGTCTTAATTTAAACATAAATAAATTTATAATCCTAGAGCTCCATTTTTTTTGTGAAACTTAAGAAATACGTGACAATTAATGACATAAGATTCCAATAAATGGCTTGACCTATGTCTACAGCACAATACAGGATGTTTCAAAATGATTGACCTGATTTGAAATTGCTTTCTCTCTGCAACCATGAACTGCCCACAAACTGCCCATGGAAGACTAGGGCATAATGTTCAAATGATTAGTGCTAGATGCTTCTAACAGCTCACAAACAGCCCCTTGTTTCAATAATTTCCATGATAGCAACAACCCCTTCCCACCCAACATAAAGCTTAATGAGATACCGGTATTCTCCATTAGTGGAGCATTTTTTAGATTTGTTTCTGGATCAAATAGTTAAACTTTATAACTGGAGAATTCGTTAAACCATTTGTAACATTTTATGTAATTGTAACGCATTGCCATCGTGAAATATATTCTTTGAAATCTGGTTCCATCATTTTGAAACATCTAGGATAAGCAGGGTCATATGTAATATTGTATTCAGCATCTTGAGATGCTCTCAAAATGTTTCTAGTCCTCAAGAAGATTCAGAACATACGCTTGGAAAAAGATTTCGAGTGTGAAATTAAAAATTCAGAAACTGTGCTCCCCATAAAAATACCAGACAAAATTATGCAAATTAAGACAACAGATTAAAATATACTCAATTTGCATATCAGATTCAAGCAATATACTTTTATCTTTTCCTGACATGCCTTTAGTTATTTTGGTGTAAGATATAGAAAGCCATGTCAATAAAATATAGATGCTGTTAACAAAGATAACATTATGCCATCATATATGCACAGACACGGGAATGCTACAAGGTGTATTTTGATGGTCAGTTTTCAGAATAATTTAACAAACTTCAGAATTATCTGAAGCTGCAACTGTTAAGACTTCCTACAAACAAAAGGTACATGCCAAGTTTCTCTTGTCCTAAAAGCTGGAAATCTTCCCTGCAGGTAAAAGTCGTTCCTTCACATCAGTGAATTAACTGAGTTAACTATTCATGGTTATTTGCATTTGCATATGCGGTTGCCACCTTAAACTCTCTCTCTCTACACACACATATATATGCTCTATGCATCTCTAGGTTGCTCCAGCACAATTCCATGGTCTGGTGGGCCATAGTATCATGCTGGAGAACCTAGAAATTTCAAGAGGGAACAGCTCTACACCTTTTTAGGACATTCAGTGTGATTCTATGTCCAATTCCAGGCAGAATTTGACCACAGAATCATGCTAGAAGACTTAGAAGTGCCCAGAGAAATGTTCTCTCAAGTTAAAAAGAGTGGCAGATTTTTATTTTTATTTGTGGGATTTCCAGATTTTTAGGGACCTCGCGCCAAATGTGGAGGGTACATTTTAATGTAGCAGGACAGGAATGCAAATCTTCTGAAATTAAAATCTACATGGGAAATGGGAAGAAAGAGCAGAAAATGGCAAGGCTGCACCTGGATGGAATTGAGTAAAAAAACAAAACAAAACAAAAAAGCAGACACATCTCAGCAATGTAAAAGTGAATGAAATGTGAAAATAAAGACTGTATTTCTTCAATTCTGAGACACACTTTTCATATATACACACACACACACACACTTATACAGACATACATACACACACATACACAGGGTGCATCTTAGGTGTATCTTATGTACTGTTGTTGGTAGTACTGACATTCAAGTGCATCTTAGGATTGAAGAAATAAAGTATGTGGATTTTATAGCACATTTGCTCACATTGACACCCTATCAGCAAGCATGGGCTATTCAACAAAATGCTAAGTTGTCATTTTGAAGGCCACAAACCTTTTTTATTTTTAAAATCAGCACCCAGCTTCTAGTGATAGTTGAATAGTGTGTATGTGTGAACATAAGCAGAAAAAACCTTCCCACCTGCAACTGCAAATATCCCGGTGCTGGCTTGACAAATTGAGTCAAGGAAAAATGTATTTAAATAGTGCTTGAGCAGGAAAAGCAGGGGTTTTCTGCATTTTATTAGAGGTTCTCCTTTTATTTCTTATTCCTGTGGCACTTGGGTGCTTGGATGAAGTCATTGTACTCTGGGGATAAGCTGACTCTCTGAAGACTGAACATTAGCTCAAGATATGCCATTCAGTGTCTCATGTCTACAATCAGGATGGGCCCTCTTCATTTCTTTCTTCCCTTTCTTTCTTGCAGTCCAAAAATCTATCATCTTTGTGAGTTAGAGTGATTACAAGCAATTTAGGCAACTGGAGACATTTTGTGATTTCAACACCTCTGTGACATTTATCACTGTTTGTTCCTATGCTGGGATCATACTGTGATACTCTGCAAGAAACAGTTGTGCTACATTTCCATAGGAAAGCCTTCAGAATAAACAAAAACCAAGTCTTTTGCTTTATAACAGTCATTTAAAAAAGGCCAAAAGGCATGATATTAGAGGGGGGAAATTCCAAACTAGCCAAACAAAAACAAAAACAAAGAACACTCAGAGATCAGGGAGAATATACAAACAAACAATATAGTAGAGCTGTGTTCCTGTCTGTCTCCCTTTCTCTCTCTCTGTCTTTCTCTTCCAAATCCTACTGCCAACACCACCTTAGCCAGCAGTTTTGTTCTGCTAAAGTGCTCTGGGGTTTGGCGCTGTGTCCAAGGTAAATGCTTAATTCTGTGGTTTCATTTTCCACCTGAATGCGCCTTCACGCCATCGGCTCTCCCCCAGAACAAAGTGAAGTAGAAGGCTGTTTTTCAGCACTCATCTTCCTGGTATATTTGCTCATCCAGTTCCTGAGATTCAAGATGCTCCAGACGGTCAGTGCGGCCGCTCATAATCTCATCTGGGGTCTTCATGAACCTGCAAAACACAGGTAACATATAAATATAATAATAATTTATTTTTTTGACCAGTCATATGACCATTTCAAAGTGCAACATAAATAAAAACCAAGGCAAAAAGGATGGGAGGACAGGTAGCTGACCATCTGTTTGCCGACAAAATCTTATGTTCCTGATTCTTCTTTCAGGAAATGTGCTCTTTTCTTGATAGCTTTCAGGATAAAAAGGCTTACTCTATTTATGGTGGATCTTTCTTGTCCTTGCAAGAGGACTGTCAGAAGATCATTTCTGTTGGGAGACCTAAAATTTGCTAGTAATGGATGTAAATAACTGTGTCTATAAATATAATGGGACCCAGAATGCAAACTGCAATTAATCATAGAATCACAGACTTGAAAGAGACCTCGTGGGGCATCCAGTTCAACCCCTTGCCAAGAAGCAGGAAAATCACATTCAAAGCACCCTTGACAGATGGCCATTCAGCCTGCTTAAAAACCTCCAAAGTAGGAGTCTCCACCACACCGGGGTAGAGAGTTCCACTGCTGAACAGCTCTCACTGGTTGTTAGTTCTTCCCAATGTTCAGGTGAAATCTCCTTTCCTGTAGTTTGAAGCCATTGTTTCGTGTCCTAGTCTGCAGGGCAGCAGAAAACAAGCTTGTCCCTCCTCCCTATGACTTCCCCTCACATATTTATACATGGTCATCATGTCTCTTCTCAGCCTTCTCTTCTGCAGGCTAAACATGCCCAGCTCTTTAAGCCACTTCTCATACAACTTGTTCTCCAGACCTTTTATCTGGACACATTCCAGCTTGTCAACATCACCCTTAAATTGACCTAGACACAGTATTCAAGATGTGGTCCGACCAAGACAGAATAGAAGGGTAGCATGACTTCCCTGAATCTAGACAGTATACTCCTTCTGATGCAGCCCAAAATCCCTTTGGCTTCTTAGCTGTTGCATGACATTGTTGGCTAATGTTTAACTTGTTGTCCACAAGGACTCCAAGGTCTTTTTCACACATGTCAAGCCAGGCATCCCCCATTCTGTATCTTTGCTTTTCTCCCTGTTGAATTTCATGTTGTTAGTTTTGGCCCATCTCTCTAATCTGTTAAGATCATTTTGAATTCTGCTCCTGCTTTCTGTAATATTAGCCATCCTTCCCAATTTGGTGTTGTCTGTAAACTTGATGATCTCGCCTTCTAACCCTTCATCTACGAGGGTTGAATAAAAAGTAATGCCTCCACCTTCATAACTCCTCAACAGATGGCAGTACTGTTATGCAGCAGGTACTGGCTTGTTCAGTAGACTCTCCTCTACAGTTCCATTCGTCGGGAAGCCTTAGAATTGAACGGTTGTGTTGTTAAAGTGTGAAGTATGGAACCCTGCGCAGATGGTCAGTCAATGCGACTTAAGCAATGTGCAGTCATTGATTCTTGACAGCAGAAGGTGTTACCCCAAACGAGATTCACCAGAGAATACAAGCTGTTTTATGGTGATTGTGTTGATCTGAGTACTGTGTATCGTTGGGCAAGTAAGGAGATGTTGAGGTGGGAACATCTGACTTGCATGACAAAGAGTTGGACGTCCTGTGACAGCAACCACAGAGTTTCACAAGCAAAAGGTTGACAGATTGATTCAGGATGATTGTCGTATCACTGAGAGAGAAATTTCAAGCATAATTGGCATTTCACAAGAACGTGTGGGTCACATAATTGCTTTGCTTGGCTGTTGGAAGACCTGTGCATGATGGGTATCCAGGATGCTGATGCCTGAAATGAAAGCACACAGACTTGAAATTTGCAAGGAACTCCTCTCACGTTACAAGAATGAAGTTGACGCCTTTCTCCATTCAATTGTGACAGGAGATGAAACGTGGGTAACCATTACGACCCGGAGACGAAGCGTCAGTCTATGGAATATCAACACAAAGACTCGCCCCAGAAAAAGAAATTCAAGACACAGCTCTCAGCTGGAAAAATCATGGCAACAGTGTTCTGGGATGCAGATGGTGTTATCCATGTTGATTTCCTTGAATGTGGAACAACAATAAATTCAGAGCGTTACATCACAACGCTGCGAACTTTGAAACGACAGCTAACAAGGGTCCAAAAGTAAAAGGGAAATGTTTTCCTGCAGCATGACAATGCCAGACCACACACTTCACATGCCACCACTGCAGAACTTCAGAGACTGGATCTCACCACCTTACGTCATCCTCCATACAGTCCAGATTTAGCACTGTTTGACTTCCATCTGTTCCCGATAATGAAAGAAGATCTGCTGGGACATCCTTATGCTTCTGATGAAGACGTTGAGAGAAGTGTGAGACGCTGGTTCGGAAACAGAGTATCAACTTCTTCCATGTTGGTTTCAGAAAACTTGTTTATCGTTGGCAGAAATGTATCCAATTGTCTGGTGATTATGTGGAAAAGTGAATAGTGGTAGTTAAAGAGAACATTCTAAGGATTATTTCTGCGTTTGATTTATTAAAATATTCCCATCCAAACCCAAGAACGAAGGTGGAGGCATTACTTTTCATTCAACCCTCGTAAGTCATTAATAAAGATGCTGAACAGAATCGGGCCCAGGACAGAATCTTGTTTATGGCACTCCACTTGTCACTTCTTTCCAGGATGAAGAGGAAGCATTGATGAGCACACTCTGGGTTTGTTCACTTAGTCAATTACAGATCCATCTAACTAAAAGTTCTTAACGTGTATGTACTGTTTCGTGTTATTTTTCTTACTTTGCTGGCATTTTGCGGTACTCTAAAATTTTGCTAAAAATGATAAATTATTAATCCTATTACTAATGAAAACAAGCAACTTGGGCTGTCCAACACAGGGGCTTTCTATCTTACGGAAATTTCATATCAGTTTGTGTGTGAATAAATACTTGCATATAGGACGCAGGCAAGATTATATCGAACAGAACATTCATACATACTACAAGCTTTCAGCGGGTTGTCAAGCTGGGTCTGGCTACTCCCTAGTTCTTCACAAGAAGAGTACTTTACATGTTAGTCAACTTTACCACCACAAGGGGGAGAGCCAGCCCTACCTTTCCAATATGACAGGGCTCGGGACAATAACACAAAAAATACAGTGCTTCTGGCATGAAGCAGTCAATTAGTCCAACTAGAGTTGGACTAATTGAAACGATTCCCTCCCATAACTGCTGAAAAGGAATGTTAATTGAAATTACCAATGTTACATTTTCCAGTACTCAAGCTAGGACCTATCGAAATGGTCATTACATCCCCCAGGGTGGGCATCAACCTACTACAAATTCACAAATTGTTGGTAAACACACCCACCGAAAGACACCTGAGCTGAAGCAAATTCATCAATCCTGTAGTAGTTTGACAAAAGAAGACATAGATCCCAGAGTAGGAAGCTGTGGTGCACAGTGCTACAAAAATGGCAGCACTATTAATGAAATGCACCTGAATACCTTTGGGAACTGGTATTAAACTGCACATAAGCCAACTTAATACACTGTTGCAACCATACTCGTTGCTTCTTAGACAACTCTTGAAATGAGACTAACGAGATTAGAGGGAATCTCCTTCCCCTAAGGTTGATTCGCCCCCACTTTATCAGAGATATCTGGAGAAACAGAAAATTGCACATTCACAAGAGATATAAAAGCATAAGCATATTTTAACTTTCTTTTAATCCTGAGAAGGGGAGAACCATCAATGACTCCCCTCCACACAGAATTATGTTTTCTAGCATGCTTCTTTCCCTTCTGGTGACTAGAGAGGACATTCTATAATCTGAAAATTCTGCCTCACTGCATTTGCATGCACTTTTGCTTCTTATCTCTTGACGCCCAAGGCAATAGTTAATATGGACATTTAGAAAAGCTCCACCTTCCCACTGTCCCTTAATGCACAGAGCCCACAGCCTGCCTTGCTCTGAGGGAGATCCAATCACAGAAAGCATGGAAAGCTTTTTGCCATTCATAAACAGGAAAGGGAGAAAGGAAGGACCATTCACATTTACCCGTGCAACCATAACATGTCTCCCAGGGCCATCACATGGTCTGCCCACTATATGAGACCCTATCACATTCCTCAGCTATCTGAATGGCAATACCAGAACCAATATGCCCCTCCACCAATAGGACTGCTCAGTAAGTTTTCTCACCACACTGGCAACGCACCCAGCAAAGATTCCTTTTCCGAAGAAAGATAGGAGCTGTGTGCGCTTCTCATCACAAGGGTCCCTTCTCATTAGGGAGGTAAATAATAATAATAATAATAATAATAATAATAATTATTATTATTATTATTATTATTATTATTATTATTATTAGATGACTCTTACAAGTAAAACAAGCAGTCAAAGAAGAAGAACATGCCCTGGAAGAATATGTAAAGCAAAGTGAAGAACCTGCTTTGATTGAAATCAAAAATCAGAAACTCCTCAAAGCACAGCAGACAAAAAACCAGTACAAGAAAACCACACTACAAACTAGAGCTGACAGCTGGCACAACAAAACATTGCATGGAAAGTTCCTTGACAAAATTGAAGGAAAAGCTGATAAAGAGAAGACCTGGCTCTGGCTCACGAATGGGACCCTGAAGAAGGAGACAGAAGGCCTGATCCTTGAAGCCCAGGAGCAAGCCATCAGAACAAATGCAATTAAGGCCAAGATTGAAAAATCAGCTGATGACCCAAAATGCAGACTGTGTAAGGAAACCGATGAAACCATTGATCATATCCTCAGCTGTTGTAAGAAAATCGCACAGACAGACTACAAGCAGACGCACAACTATGTGGCCCAAATGATTCATTGGAACTTATGCCTCAAGTACCACCTCCCAGCAGTAAAGAACTGGTGGGATCACAAACCTGCAAAAGTATTGGAAAATAAACACGCAAAGATACTGAACTTCTGAATCCAGACTGACAAAGTTCTGGAACACAACACACCAGACATCACAGTTGTGGAAAAGAAAAAGGTTTGGATCATTGATGTTGCCATCCTGGGTGACAGTCGCATTGACGAAAAACAACAGGAAAAACTCAGCCGCTATCAGGACCTCAAGATTGAACTTCAAAGACTCTGGCAGAAACCAGTACAGGTGGTCCCGATGGTGATGGGCACACTGGGTGCCGTGCCAAAAGATCTCAGCCGGCATTTGGAAACAATAGACATTGACAAAATTACGATCTGCCAACTGCAAAAGGCCACCCTGCTGGGATCTGCACGCATCATCCGAAAATACATCACACAGTTCTAAACACTTGGGAAGCGTTCGACTTGTGATTTTATGATACGAAATCCAGCATATCTATCTTGTTTGCTGTGTCATACAAAAATAAATAAATAAATCATACTTTATTTATAACCTGCCCTCTCTCCCCGAAGGGACTCAGGGCAGTTAACAAAAATAACAAAATTGGCAAACATTCAATGCCCATCAAATAACAATCACGGCAAAACAAAAAATAAAATAAGCACATAAAAAACTAAAAAGCCCAAATTAAACTAAATAAACATAATAAGTACAAGGATTCAATCGATTAAAACACAATACATTAAAACATGATATATCACATCAACAGGCTTAGGTAAGTTTCCGAAGTTCAGGTGAGAATATATGTCAAAATGCTAATTTTCCTCCAAAAGATTAACATGATGAGATGATTAAAAATTATCCTAACATTTTAAGATTGGAAGAGTAAACCTTGTCCTGTAACAAAGTGGACAGGACAGAAATGAGAAGGTGGGACTGGCCTTGAGATAGGAAGACTGACTGGCACATAAAGAGTCCTGGTGTGCAAGGGAGGAGCCTTACCTCTCCACACTCTGGCAAAGCAGGTGATCTCAAAGCCAAGGAGTCTTTAAGTCTTTCGATCTGTGTCAAGAAGCACATTACTGACCAAACCATGAGTCTGATTTTTCCAAGGGAATACTGCCATATCCAAAAGAGACTGAATCTCTATTCCAGATTATGTTTTCACCTGAATGGGAGCACCTATGCCTTGCCGAAATGAAGCCATAATTTGTTAGTCTTCATCTATCCCAATGGTTCTCAGCCTGGATTCAGATGTTTTGGCCTTCAACTCCCAAAAATCCTAACAGCTGGTAAACTGGCTGGGATTTCTGGGAGCTGTAAGCCAAAACACCTGGGGACCCATATGTTGAGAACCACTTCTCTAGCCCATTAATGTCTTCAGAAACCAGCTCACTGCACCAACACATTCTATGGGATTCGATGAAAAGAAGAAAAAAGAGGTCTGCATCATTCAAATACTTGAGACAACATGTCAAGGACAGAACGCCACCAGATAAGATTCAACAAAGTTTATTGGAGTTACAGAACCAAAAATGCCCGTAAAAGACAAGGGCTAGGCAAACATTGACCTTTGAAGTGAAAAGGATACTAAAAATCGTTCAAAAGATAAACCGGATTAAACTGGAGTTTAATCCGGGTTAAACCAAAAATGCTTACTTCAGCCTGGGACTTTAAACAAACAAGAGCTGGTGAACAAAGGTTCAAAGAAACACAAATAACTGGCAGCAGATACTTCTCTGCTACCAAAAGCTGTGATTGAGTAACTAAGAAGTTACTCCTCCACGCAGCAAACAATCTCCGAGTTCAAACACATCAATCAGGGGCAGCAGCGGTCAGCGAGGTCCCAATCCGGTCCGAGGGTCGACAGCCAGGTACAGATGTTTGTAGTTCACCAGTTCCAACGATAGCCACAGGAAGGATAGTCCGAGGTCGTAGTCAGTCAGTCAGTCAGTCAGTCAATCCAGAGTAAACAATTGGCGTCCGTCAAGAAGACGACGGAGGTCCAAGGTATTCAGCAAACGAAACACACCCGTCTTCAGGAAATTCCCAGCAAGAGCCCAAGCGTTCGTCCAGATTACCTTGCCCAACGCAATTAGCCCTAGATTCCAAACCCCATTTTATGCCAGTTTACAACTCCTCATCGCTATCAGCTGTTACCCTAATTCCAGGTGCCTCATCCTCATCCTCCTCATCAGAGCTGAAACACCTTTGACTACGCCCAACAGCATCCCCAGCTGTGGATCCCGTTCCATCCCTCCAGCTTGTCCACGGGTCTAATCCTGAAGGTCCCCAATCGCCTTCCATACTGTCATTGCCGGTGGCACCCAAATCCTCCCTCACACGAGTCCATTCCATGTCATCCTCCTCTGAGCTAACCATCTCTTCCTCCATTCTCTCAGTAAAACCCTCAAAGGAGTCCTCGTCAGATGGTTCAGCAAATAAGTCCCGCAGCCGCTTCCTTTCTCGCTCCTCGAGAGTGTCTGACTCCCGAGGAGTCTTACGACCACGTCTCCCAGAATCAGAGCCATAAGGCTCAACCATAACACAACAGACTCCAAATTTCTCCCTAATTCCATTCATATACTGGAGAACTAGACACCAAAAGTCCAAGATGCGGAATAGGTGTCCTCCAACATGACTTTCTGAAATTTACCCTTGAGAAGGTAAGCAGAACTAATCTATATATATAAAAGAGTGATGGCATCAGGGCAGCGGACAAAACAACAAAACTACAGGCCCCCCAACCTTGAAATTTGACAACACAACCCATCATCCACGGCTCCAGTAAGATACAACAAAAAGAAAAGAAAAATAAAGTCCTAATTAGAGGGAGAGAAATAATTGTTTTTTATCCAATTGCTGCCAGTTAGAAGGCTAAGCTCCGCCCACTTGGTCTACTAGCAACCTACTCAGCCCAGGGGACAGGCAGACTTAGGTTTCACTTAGGCCTCTTCCACAGATTAGCTAATTAATATCGCAAAGAACACCACTCTGAAAACAAGGGAATTCCAGATAGGAAACAATCAGGGACAGCTAACACCTCCCAACAAAAATTCACTCAGGAAGGAAACAGCTAGGTTTTAAAGATGCAAGGCCATTACATCCTAATCATTTCCCCTAATTGCAGCATTCATACTTGCCTCCAACAGACAAAAAAATCAGAAATATTGTATATTCACAACCTTTACAAAATAATATCCCCTGATGGCGCAGCGTGTTAAAGCGCTGAGCTGCTGAACTTCTGGACAAAAAGGTCGCAGGTTTGAATTGGGGGAGAGGAGAGAGCCCCCACTGTTAGCCCCAGCTTCTGCCAACCCAGAAGTTCGAAAACATGCAAATGAGAGTAGATGAATAGGTACTGCTCCAGCGGGAAGATAACGGCGCTCCATGCAGTCATCCAACATGACCTTGGAGGAGTCTACGGACAACGCCGGCTCTTCGGCTTAGAAATGGAGATGAGCACCAACCCCCAGAGTCAGACATGACTGCACTTAATGTCAGGGGAAAACCTTTACCCTTGACCTTAACTACCACCAATTCCTCAGTACTTTATTTCCCATACCACCATACTTTGCCACAGCAACGCGTGGCCGGGCACAGCTAGTAGGGGTATATTTCCTTTGTCCAGTTCCTAGCAAACATCACTGACCAAGACCTTTGCATATCTATACACATAATAAAAGTGAAAAATGTGTATGTGTGTATGTGGCAGAGGGGTCCACTTACACAGACAACCTCTCGCCTCCACAAACAACTATAGTTCCACTGAGCAGGAGACACCAATGGCCCTCCCTCCACTGACATGAAGGTTATAGTGAGCAACATGAACATGTAGTCCAAACCCTACCAGTGTCCTTCACAAATACCATTCTACCCCCCACCCAAGTCAAGGCTTTCATGCCGGGACAATTTCATCCTAGATGTTCTGTTTTTCCACCAGAATGCACATCACAGGTTTCCTTAATTTGCATGGCTCCACCTACTGCCTCTGCCTTAACCCTTTCCTACCCTTTCCTATGGCACACACAGGAACTAATTAGCAACTGAACAAGAGGTTTGGGGGAGAATTCACCATAATTTACAGGAGTTGTACTTGACCTACACCCAGAGAGCACTGTGAACCCTACCAACAATGCATCTGGATCACACTTGCCATGAATGATGGGACTTGCAGTACCTTCAATGATACTGTGTCCCCCACCAACAATGGACTAGGACCAAACTTGGCACAGAGAAGCCCCATGACCAACTGAACATACTGCAGGGATTAGTGGGAATGGACCTTGATTTTGGGAGTTATAGTTCATCCTGAACCCAGATGACATCAGATCTGGACAAAACATGGCACACAGACCCAACATGGCCAACAGTGCATACAGGCCTGGTTTGGGGCTTGCTCAGAGCTGAGAAAGGTCAGTAGTTGAAAAACTGAAATCCAGACAAAGATCTTCTAACAGCTTTAAGGAGCCATTCCCGGTTCTTTTATACCCACTTGATCAGCCTTTGTTTCATAAGTGCCCCCAAGTGTAACTATATGTTAAATTTAGTTGAAAAAAACAAAACAATTCTGAAGGAGGAGGAGCGGGGGGAGGGGGAAAAGAAGGAGGAGATATTACCTGAACAAAAGCCTTTGTCCTGGCTCTTTTCTGATAATATTTAGTTTATAGTAGTGGCGCAGGGCTCTAGACATCTTCTCATATGTCATATTTGTTCTGTTCTATTCATTTCAGGGTTTAGAAAAAGAAAAAGAAAATCATTATATTGGAACAAAAATGTGACATTAAAAAGAGATTGTAACATTTTGGTGGAATTATATACATAAAACATAGCTGATTGCAACAGTGAAGGCAAAACCAAGAGTCAAACAGGATATTACAGACTTCATTATCTCCATTACTGTGACTTTATAATAGTTTTATACAAACAAATTTACTATCATCATGGCCATTAACTGGTTGCACAGGAACAGACTGTATATGAAAAGTATTTCTGTACGTTCAAATGTAAACTCCATTTAGCATTCTGGGTTAGATCAAAAACACTATTAATTCACACCAACACTTGTTGTACTAATACTAGGCTGCTTTTTACCTTATGGTTTCCCCACAGCCGGGCCAGCCCATTGGGATCCACTATTCGAAATATTTTGGATTCCCTGTCCTCCCATCGGATGAAGTTTTCGTACCGGGGATCTGACAGCAGCTGATAGACATAATCCCAAAGGAGTCTGCAGTCTGTGAAGAAAAGGACACAGAAGTTTTTAGAAAGCTCCAGCCTAAGAATGAATTGGGCAATTTCCCACGACTGATTCCTCAAAAGGCATGATGCTCACAATTCCGATTTCAGTTTAAGCACTGCTTTTGGGAGCAGGCACAATTCCATTTGAATCAGCACTTGCAATTGCAGTTATTAAAAATCCCGGGAAAACCACAAGTTGGGAATTAAGGGGATGGCCTCCCCCTTTGACACAGAAGACCAACTGCCTGGCTTACCTACTCTGAAATATCCTTTGATTTTATATTTGTATTGCTCTGGCATTCATTGTCTATTTAGGTTCCTTATACATCCAATAGATGTACATTTCTTTCGATTATAGCCCACTTGTCTTATAGCCCACTTATATATTGATCTGTCACACATCAATATAAATAGACATCAATATAAATATTTCTCTAAATACAAACAGTACAACCTCCATACTAGTAGGGTGGGACTAATATCCATGATTTCACTACTTCCATCTGAAAAAAATGGAATTTTCTAGACCCTCCAAGGTAAATCTATGGTAACGTCCAGCAGAAAGTGTTCCTTTGAATAGAATCCACTAACATTCATAGTTTCCTCTTTCCGCAGTAAGTTCTAGAACATATTCCCCATGGATACAGTGGTTGTATTGTATGGTTGAAGGTCATTTTTGCTATAATGTCTACACTTCCTTGTTTCTACAAATTTATTAATTCACATTCTCTTACCAGATGAGTGTAGAAAACACAGGTGGTCACATGAAGCCCACAGATACTATGTTGTGTGTATTTAAGCTTCCAAACTTGCCCCCCTACCTGCTTAGTATTCAAGTGTGCATAATACAACTGAAGAAGCACAGACAGTCCAGCTCCCTTCAATTCAGACCTTGAGGCTAAGTCCACAACACAATCCTGCATATGTAGGTTTTCCTTCTACAAATGTTCACACCTAGCACATGAAGTTCAGGACTAAGGGAGGCCATGCATGAAGCTAACATTATATCCAAAGTGGTTTGTGACACATTCTTTCTTCTCCGTCTTGCCCATTGCCATTGGATGGGAGAATCACAAAGTCACAATGTTGCATTCTGGTATACAGTTGGGACACCACTTTCAACAGAAGAAGAAATATCTGCTCCAACATTGATTTTCTGTTTAGCCAGGCAGTTCTACAGACAGCCCAAAAAACACGAACCAACTCAGTTCTACATACTAGTTGCATATATATTCCTTTGTATAATTAATGAAGTGTAGTCTGTGATTCAGGACTGCTACACATGCAAAAATCTACTTATATTCAAGACAATGTAGGGGCTATGATGCTTTGGGGAAGTTTCCAGGATTCAATGAACACAGGCCTTTCCCATGCTGAGATGCAGTCTCTGAGTCAGGTATATTCTCTAAATTATACACAATACAGCATAAGTTAACAGGCATGGTGAAGGCACAAACATATACACACGCTATAGTCACTGCTATACCAATAACACTATGTAACAAAATGTCAAAAAAAATTGTTCCTGGTTTGAAAGTGTTATTTCTGTTTAATTGTGCAGTACTTACTTTGAAAGTAGTTGTTATACTCCAGAAACTTTGTTTTTGTGCTTGCCACTAATTATATTGAATTGGTTGAGACTCAATGAGATATTAATTGAAAAGCTAAAGCAAAATATGCTGCAGGATGTCCTGCAAAAGATAGCTCATGTAGTTTAATGAAGTTTTTCCAAAACCAATTAGGAAATGACATTTATATCCCAGGAACAAAAAATGGGTTACCTAGTGTAATCCATATGTATGTGAGTGACATTTTTCTTTGCTCAGCATTTGCATAAAACCTGCAAAAGCACTGCAATTACTCCAGAGCTATTAAGCAATTAAATACCTCCTTTTTTCATAATTGGAATGAAATTTCCCCCTGATAAATACTCTAGATCTTTAATTAAAGGTCTAACAGATTACTTAGATTTTGTTTTCCTTCTCCTTCTTCCCCTTTCATTACCAGTGTTTTAAGACACAAGAAGTGAAGAACTGAAGTGTACAGAATAGCCAAATGGAATGAGAAATTCAGAATCCTGGAAGGGCAATCACATATTGCAAACAAAGCCAACGAAGTGTCACATTGCAAAGGCAGCATTTTAATCTTGAAAATGAACAGATGAATTTCTCACTCTGTCTTTAGCATACAATACCCAGCAGTAAGGCTGCTTCCTACTTTTAAAACAGTTAACAATGTTCTATACCAGTGGTTCCCAAACTTATTTGGCCTACCGCCCCCTTTCAGAAAAAAAATTACTCAGCGCCCCCCTGGAAAGGGGGTGTGGCTTAGAGGGGTGGGCGTGGCTCCTGCTCCAGAGGGCAGTGCTGAGCCTCCCCCTAGTCCAAGATGCAGGGCTGGGAGGGGGAGGTGGGCGGGGTCACAAATGGGCGTGGTTACGAGCTCTGAGGCAGGGCTGAGCTTCTATCCCTGTCCTGCGGTGCCTGCCAGGACACAGGGGGAGGGGCTAGAGGAGGGGACAGGGCCTCTTTCCAAGTGTCTGACGGGACTGAACCTCTATGCCCCGCCCCCATGTTCTAACAAGCGCCTCAGGGGTGGTATACAGAGGTGCTTGGGAAGAGGCCCCACCCCCACTCCTAGCCCCGCCCTTTAGTCGTAAAAGGCCTCTCAGGAGAGGCTCAGCCCTGTCTCGGGCTCTTGGAAGGAGGCCCCACTCCCTTCCCTAGCTCCGCCCTCTGTGTCCCAACAAGCGCCTCAGGAGTGGTATAGATTCTCAGCCCTATCTCGGGCTCTTGGGAAACAGCCACGCCCACTCCTCTAGCTCCGCCCCATGTCCTAACAGGCGCCTCAGGGGCTCAGTCCTGTCTCAGGCACTTGGGCAGAGGCCCCGCCCCTCCCCTGGCCCCGCCCCTGTGTCCTAATAGGTGCCATCACTGCCCCCCTGGATCGCTGCAGTGCCCACCAGGGGGTGGTAGCACCCACTTTGGGAATCACTGTTTTATACCCTAAGCCATCAAAGGCATTCATGTCAATAGGAAGGAGCCACAGTGGCACAATGGGTTAAACCCTTGTATCGACTGAACTGCTGACTTGAAGGTTGGAGGTTTGAATCCATGAGACGGGGCGAGCTCCGTCCATCAGCTCTAGCCCCCCATGTGGGGACATGAGAGAAGCCCATCACAGATGGTAATACATCCAGGCATCCCTTGGGCAACGTCTTTGAAGACAGCTGATTGTCTCACACCAGAAGCGACTTGCCTTAATTAGCTTCTGAAATCATTAAAAAATGTCAATAGGAAAACAATTTTAAAAAATGCTCAACACCAGTAGAGACATAATAGCCACCAACTCAAAAAAAGTCTGGCTGGATTATTTCTTATGTCCTTATGCTCGCAACTTGAGGTAGAATATTACATGTAAGGATCCTCCAAGGACATAAGAAATAAGACAGCAGAGCATCAAGATATACTACCTAAAGCAAACAGAGGGAACTCCAGGATTACCTGAAGAAGGTCACCAAAACTGGATGCATACCCGGGAGACCAGTCGTTGCTATTGACATGGAACTTTGTTGCTATTGACATGGAACATTGATTTCCTTAAATGAGTTACTATTGACATGGAACTTTGATTTACTTTGAATGATCGATTTTGAAGAAGAGTATTACAAACCATGAGAATATTATCAAGATATTTGTTAAAATTGGACATTGAAATATGTACTTATCTGTACAGTTGGAATATATAAACTGATATTACAATCTAATATATAAGTAATTATATCACTTGAGGAAATATAGAACTATAACTTACTTTATAGTATATTATATACCATACTTTTCCTCCTTTTTTCCTTTTTGCAACATGAAATGGCAGCCATGTGAGTGTTGGCTAGCGGCACTATTCTGCGGGTTAAGATTTAATTCTATATTGAGTTATCGTATTATGATCATCATCATCATTCAGTAATCAATTTGGATTTATGGAAAGAAAAAATAGCATTACTTTGCACCAGACTCTAGGAATCTGGAAGTATAGGAACTGAAAATACATAATCAGGAGGCATCAAAGATAAAAGACACAGAGTCTTTTTCTTTATTGTTTGTCTATCAATGGCTCCAGTCAAGGTATGTCTTCCTAGCTTGGAGCCCTGAAGCCAAAAACAGCAAACAAAGAGCAAATTTCCTCAGCAAACAGGTATTTCCAGTAGTAATGTCAAGTTCTCTTGTCCTCTCATGGCAAGAATTAAACATACTGCCTTTGACAAATCTAGTGCAATCTAAGAGCAAATTGCTAAATACAAAACACCAAATCTAAATCGTATGTCAAACATTTTGTATACAATTGTTTATGCTGAAGTATCTGTTGAAATTCTTTTGTGTAAATTAACATGGTATTGTATTTATGAGTACAATCTATCCAGAGTTAAATATTTTAAACTGGATTTAATTACACATTAAGCTCATGTTTAAATCCCTCTCAGTTAAATTAGTAGTGCTAATGCAACTACTAATCTATAACTGGAATCTGTATCTTTAAAAAAAGGTGACACTAAGGGACTGATTACTACTGCTCCTATTCTATTTCATTAATCTTAATCAGTATCCTTAACCTGTGATATTGTGTTCTTTCTCATGGGGCAAACAGCTATCTCAGTGTGAATTTATGAGAAAAGGAAAGACATGAAAAAAATCAGAATGAAATTAAAAGGGTAAATTGGATTCTTGTGCCATGGTTCATACTCAGTCCTCGGGAAATTGTAAAATTAAGTAACGGTGTGTGTGTGTGTGGGGGGGGAGCTCTGATAATTCAATCACAAATCTTTAGTGATTCATATAGTCTGGCACTCAAAAATATAGAACTTTATGGATTTTGCTTTCTATTTATTAAAATTAAGTGATAGAAAAAGTGTGCATGAATTTCCCCAAGAAAGAAGGCACTCTCAATTTTATTACACTATGGATAAAATGGTTGTGCATCTGTCTCCTTATTCTCCGTAACAGAAATCTTTCCCTGAAGTACCTTGTTAGTTTACCCAGGAGAACCTACTCCACAGCAAATAATGTTTCATCTCGAATAACCGGATTCAGCTGGGAAAAACATTCTCCTATAGCATACATTTACATAATCTTGCAATTTCCTTCTTTTGATTTAGCAACAATTTTTCTCCTTTGCCAAAAAAGACTAGAAACACCTTTTGTGTTCCCTCTAAGTATTATTTTTCTTTTTAATTAATATATTGGGGGAAAGTCCACTTTCTTGAGATTTGTCTTGTTGAATCAGATTGTTCCAAAGCTATCTGAAAAGAGCAGTTAACTACTTAAGATTTAAGGTAGTTGGAGCCCTGGAGCACTTCCAGAAAACACTATCTCCTTTTGTACAGGGATTCAAAGCCCCCTCTCAGACTCAAAGGAGGGGGGGCAGCTTTGAGCACTTTCGGTGGATGGTTTTCTCGAAACCATGTCTAGCTGAAAAATGGGGCCAAGATGGGCAGAAGGCACTGGGTGTGCAAGTAGAAAGACCTTCAGTCCTTCTTGATCCAGGAGCAACTCTCTCTAGACAGCTTTACCATAAAGGAATGTGTGTGTCTTTGATTGTATTTACTATCACCACCACCACTAGCTACTGCAAACCCAGGAACGCTCCTTCAGTTGCATTAATGACAAGCTAGTCATGCCCACACCTCCCATGCCATGTAGTCTCTCCTAATCCTGTGCACTGTAGGGTTAGTGGATGCAACCTTTTCCTTTAGCTCATTTTTTCTCCAATAGCTATTGGGCACTGCCGAAAGGACCTAGTTGGGGAAGTACTGCTCATATAATTCTGAATGTTCTGCCATATAAATAAAATAAATCAAATTCTTATAAGTAGAAAAAGAGGATCATATAAAGGATACTGCTAAACAAATACCTTTCTCCTTGATTTTCTACAATGAAGAATCTTTGTTCTTTTTTGTGGTATGGAGGAGGACTTGTTCCTCCTCTCCTTCCTATCCTGAAGTGATACAACTTGGAAGAACTAGGCTATAAGGAACCCATGGTAAATTACTGCTTTGGAAATGGTAAGCTTTTGATCATTTTTAAAAATGAAGGATTGGGTACATGGAAAGTCAATTATGTTCTGTCTATACTTTTATATACATTCTGAAACACTACATCAAGCTGCAAATCAAATTATGAGACTTCAGTACATTTACACCTATCTTTGACTATGTCTTGGCTGAATTACAGCAATCAATAATAAACCTTCTGCCCATTTGTTTTACAAATTGGTTTGGCTGGAAGCATGGTATTACCCCAACTTAAGGGCCTTAAAATGTGGAAATTCATATTAAACATTGAGATAAACCACTCATCCACACATATACACACAACCTTACATATTTATAAAAACAATGAAATATAAATACATGTATATATCCATGAACCAATACAATACGTCCTAACATCTATAAAATATTCATATTTGGTTATACTCTCTCCTCCTCCTACCCCTCGGAATTTAGTGGTTAAAGTCTTTAAAATAGTAGAAACTGACAAATTAGCAATGATGAACACAGAAAACACACAAAAAAAACTTTATCAAGGACTGGGAACCATTTCTAAACTTTGTAAAAAAATAAAGGAGGAAAAGTTTTTTATAGAAGGCTTCATATTTGAACCTGGTAGGATTCCTGTAGGGAATTTATAAATAATAAATATCAGGCCAGAAGGATGGATAGAAAAATAATGTTATAGGAAGGAAGAACAGAATTATATATGAATGTTTCCAACCCAAGGGACAGGAAGTCACTAAATGGGTAAAAAAAAATCATTCAAATTTCTAGACTTATACATGAGTACATACAATAAGTCCTGAACAGATGCACCTCAAAAATGACTAAGGCTGTATGTATACCAGCTCCTTTTTCTTGCAGCTATTATCCGTTCTTTTTTGTCATCTTGCTATCTGTTTTGTATTTTTTGAAATCCATAGCTATACATTTTTTTCTTTCATTTACACTGTAATAGATGTAAACTCATAAATGAAGCACTTCCAAAATATGCATGAGGCAGAAAATCAATATTGTCATAGGGCACAAGTTGTTTCCAGAGATGGCTTATAGTATATTTACCCCATCACACCCAGTCCAAATGTCATTGTCTTTCACTTAAAACCTCCCATGTTTTTGCTTTCTTTTCTTTGTAGAAAATACCTCTCAGGGAGGAAACCATTAAATAGTTGTATGCCTTTTTTTACTGGACGAATGAGGAGCAGATACCAACTCTCCTAGGCTTCAGGAAAGCCTTAAAGACATGGCTGTGTACACAAGCTTTTAATGAATAAGAACATGGACTTTACATGACCTGTACGAAGACTTGAGGATTCTGGATGAACGGATTTTAATCTTGGACATTCTTAAAATTTTATATAATGTGATTTTATTTTGTAATGGTACCTGTTTTATATGAACTGTTGTTTTGTAGATTGTTTTATATGAATTGTTGTTTTTACATTGTTTTTAGGCATTGAATTTTTGCCTATTTACTGTAAGCCGCTTTGAGTCTCCTCGGAGAGAAAGGCGGGGTAAAAGTGATGTAAATAAATAAATAATAAATAATTCTGCAAAAAACCAATCAATCATCAGGAATTGTCGTGAGTAAGCCCCACTGAATTGGACAGAAGATCCTTGTGGATTGTGTTCAGTTTGCGAGTTTTATACCTCAAGTGGCACCCAGAATCTGTTACACTCACGTGCAGAGAGGCAATGTTATAATGGTAGGGACATTGTCTCTGCTGCTGTTTGTACTTTGGTAAGTCAGTTTCTATCTCTATTTACCCAATCTCTCCAACAATGAACTTGCTTGCAATCTATGGATATTTATGTTTCAAATCAAATCAGCCCATACAAAAAAAATGGCAAAAGGTTACCATGCACCAGATATGACCTTGGATCTTCTGAGGCAGACTGTATAGGGACATTATAATCTAGAACACAAAACACTAACCTGCTATCCTCCCAATTGGCATTGCATGTTCTTCTGGAGAGGAGACAGACACCATGATGTGGTTCATGTATGCTAATTCTTCACGGTGCGACAGGTTGATGGGCTTCACCTCTCTGTGCAGTCCATCTTCAGATAATCTTGAGGCTTTGAAATCATGCCTGCTGTTCAGTATCAAAGGGTGCATGATAGGACTAGGCATCAATTGAATCACCCTGGTGTTTTCTTGGCGTGGACTGGAAGGCTTTGGAAGCACTTCAGAGGGGGTAGGGCAGTGGTTATTCTCAATAGGAGACACCGAGAGAGGGTATGACTCTTGGTGATTGTTCTCTTGGTTGTGTCTTGTCCCTGAGAGCCTATCAGCTGGTGAGAGACGACGAATAGTGTTCTCCAGTGGTGATTTCAATGACCGCTGCTCTATCTCTGGTGAAACCCTGTGGTTGGCACTGATTGGTGATCTAGAACGATGCAAGAGTTCAATGGTAGGTGGATTGTGATGGATTGCATCCATCGATTGTCTTGAATGTCTATGGATAAAGCTGTCTGTAAAACAAGAAAAGGAAAAATATATATCATGTGATAGGTGCAAAAAGTACACTAGTTCTTATGGGCAAGTAAGGTGAAGTTCCAAGCCATAAAGAAATTTTGTTTGGCTCCTGGTGGTCCATTCATATTTTAAGTAAGAGAAAGCAAGCATTTTACCTGTATTTATTTCTGTTTCTTTTAAAAATACAGTGATGTTTGAAAAACTGAGACAGAAATACTTCATAAGGTTGTTGCCAAATAATATTACATATAGGAACCCCACTAGATTTCACTGGCCTTACCATGGAGACTTTGTGTTGTATAACAAAAAACCTGAAATTCTATACCAAGAGGTTAATTCTCTGCACAATATACCTCATTTTGCATCATTTATTCTAAAAAATTATTCTGGTTTTGCTAGTAATTGAAAATGCAATGGCTATGAAAATCATATTCAGTCACATCTTTAGTTTCTATGAGTAGGGTTGAATACATACAGTACCCAAGCATAAATCTCCTGTTCTAAAAGCAAAGACTTTCTGAATGCTGGTTTCTAAAACCCCATCAGACAAGCCCTGTATTAATAAAGACTAAGCAAAACAACAATACACATACCCAGCTCTGATGTCACAATCTGAATTTTAAAAAGACTGCACCCTGAGAAAACAGAATTTTGCAACCTAACAGTGCTATAGTGTACATTTTCAAAGTAGCATTTCCTACAATTTAATAAAGGAGGAATTTAGTTAAAAGGTTAGTAATCAGAGCTGTTTTATTATCAAGAACAAGCCAACTCATGCTGGAAGTATTAACGAGTACAGAATATCCCAGCCCTCTGAAAAATTGAAACAGAATATGAAAACAACACAGTAATGAAAAAACAGCACTGCTTTGAAGTTGCACATCGAAACATGGATAATTGAAAGATAATTGGTAACAATCTTTGTCAGAGTACATGCAAAATCTTGTCATCTTGTTATAGTAGACTCTCGGTTAACCAGAACTTAAGCAATCAGAACTCTCAAACAACAGGTGAATCTTTTTAACTTATGTTAAGTTTGTCTTTATTTGCTTTTAATTACTGTATTTCAATATTAAAATCAAGCCCATACAGAGTTGTTAGTAGGGGGCATGATACTGTTAGGCCAATTTTTCATAACCTTCCAGCAACCAGAAACTACTTTTATCCAACATCTGTCAATCCCCATGGGTGCCAGTTAACTGAAAGGCTACTGCATATGTATATGATATATGCTATTGCTGTTGTGTGTGCCTTCAAGTTGTTTCCAGCTTATGGTGACCCTGGAGTAACGCTATTGTGAGGTTTTCCTGGCAAAATTCTTTCAGAAGTTTGCATCTGCCTGAGGTTGAGGGAGTGTGACCTGCACAAGACCACTCAGCTGGTTTCTATGGCCGAGGGGGATTCAAACCTTGGTTGCTACAATCATAATCCAAAGCTCAAACAACTACATCATGCAGCTCTGTATGAGACATATGAAAATCTATTAAACTTATGTAACACAATTTTTGTTCCTGGGTTATAAATGTAATTTCCTAATTGGTTATATCATAAAAATGGAAACAGTTTATTAAACTGAA
The DNA here is from genome assembly GCF_035594765.1 of Anolis carolinensis. Classification (NCBI taxonomy): domain Eukaryota; kingdom Metazoa; phylum Chordata; class Lepidosauria; order Squamata; family Anolidae; genus Anolis; species Anolis carolinensis. Next base: position 99,350,384 of record NC_085845.1, on the reverse strand, counting down.
AGACTGCAAGGGACATCTTGCAGCACATTTTGCTATAGTTTTTCAATGAATATCTCAACCAATTCAACATAGTTTGAGGCAGCCACAAAAACAAACTTTCTGGAGTAAAACAACTACTTTAAAAGTTTCAAATTAAGTACCGCACAATTAAGCTGAAATAACACATTCAAACCAGGAACAGATTTTTTTTCAAATTTTGCTACACAGTATTATCCACCAAAGGCTAAGTTTATTTCCACTCAGTAGTGTCTATTAAATGTACTTCATTCCTTCCCACTGAAATAAATGAGAATTAAAAGTTATTAATAACTTGTATTCTGACTTACATACCTAGCCAATTATTTGCCACTAATCAGAAATAGTTACATGTGATGAAACATAGACCAAGTGATGGCAACTCTGTTAATTCTTGGTTTAGCACCCCCAAATCAAATAACCTGAATAACCAGGGTGACAGTCCCCCTGGGTTGAAAATGCTGTTGAATACCAGGTCAGTAAATGAAAAAAACAAGTGCTATCCAGAATCTGATTCTCAATAAGCAAACTGACCTATCCTGTATTACAGAAACCTGAATAGATGAATTTTTTTTTGGGGGGGGGGGGTGTTAATTTATCTCAGTTCTGCAAACCAGGTTTTTCTGTACAGCAGCAGGCAAGACTTGGGCAGTGGGGAGATGGAGTAGCAGTGGTCTATTGTGATTCCATCATCCTGACCAGGTCCCCCAATCCGCAGTCTGCACAACCATGAGATGCTGTGTAGTGTTTAATTATTTTACAATTTTAAGTGATTTTAACTATTTGTTTTTAACAATTCTGTTTAATTTTATTTTGGTGTTTATATGTTATAGGTTTCAAATTGTTATTTGTACTGTTTGTGTGTTTTGCGTCTCAATTAAGAAAGTGGGGAAAAATTTAAAATAATAATAATTTATTTATCAGATCTTGTCTCTACTGTTCTTTGAGAAGCCACTAATGAAAGCTGGGCTCTACTGAACCTTTCCATACACAGTATCAACATGAAATTTGCCAAATCAGAAACAGCATTGTGTTCTGATTAGACAAAATCCACACTGAAGCCATTTGTTTTGATCTAGTATAAGAATAAAATTATTATTATTACTGAACATTCCAAACATACATCATTATCATCATTATCACTACCATGTTTGTTTATACCCCATTTTTCTCTTCATCAGGTGACTCAAAGTGACTAATTCTGTATCACATGTTTAG